>NC_041397.2:328774764-328968450 GCF_900747795.2 Erpetoichthys calabaricus
GTTTTAAGGGGTACTTAGATAATGTCTAGTTCAGATATTACATTATTTACGGAATCATAAGGTAGAGGGATATTTAAAGCTCCCCCTAGCCGTTGTTCAGGGTTCAGAGGAACAGCCTGCTGCGACGGACTGTGCTCTCTGGATCTCTACTTTCTGTGACTCCTGATGTAGAATAAACAAGAACTTGTGAAAAACATCACCTGCTGTCAGTCTGCACTTTTTCGTCCACAGTTTCTGGCGCCCAGACGTGGGGCAGGAGACGGGCAGACGACTCCCTGAGCGAGATCACCCGGTGAAGCCACAAGTGCACCGATTTCGGCCGAATCGGTTAGGACCAGCTGCGGTAAAAGTTAGGACTGGCCTGTCCTGGGCGTTTCCTGCGTGGGGAGTCGCTGGCCTCCTCCTAGCCGAAGCGAAAGGCGACTGACGGGATTTTCCAGGCAGGCGGACGGAGTCGCAGTAAGTAGATCGGGGGATTCCCGTATGTTTGACTGGTGTGCAAAGAATAGAATTAAGAAAGAGAAAGAAGAGAAAGTCTAGACAAAGAAATGAAAATACTTTATCAAACCATAGGAGGGTTCTAGGGATTCACGGAGGGTGATTTTAAGACCCTATGGAAAACGGCACAGTGTGAATGTTAGTAAGTCACCCCCTGTGGAGGAGTAGAAAGGAATGAGTGGCACGTTCCTAAAATATAGAGGAAGGGGGATGAAAGGGGCAGTGTGATGAAACGTGTGTCTGAATAAACGGGAGGTCGAGTTTTCTGTTTGCTGTCTAGTCATACTCTTGTCTTAACGGGTTGCTTAAGGTGACGGAGACTAAACCCTGGCAGATTGACGCATACGAAAGGTCTGATGAAGGGATAGTGGTCTCACCCATATCCTAGACTCGGCTGGATGTATTGATGTAGTATTCTGCTGACCCAAAACCGGACACGAAGTCACCTGAGTTGAAATCCGGGGATAGGAACGAACAGTGGGTAGAACGGGGAAATAAACGAGGGTTGAGTCATTCTCTGTTGATTTCTGCCGCTCACTATGGGGAAAAATAAATAGCTAGCCAGTCAAACAGGTCCCCCAATGTCCTCAAAACCTAATGTTAGAAGGATTATTTTCGGAGAATCACCAGGCTCCACATACAGACAGTGTTAGATTTAAAAAAAAAAAAAGGCATGTAGGACGTGGAATAAGCACAGTGGGGGTAGATGAGTGAGAAACAGGAAATTAGAAAGATATTATGTAGAGATGAACAAGGATGTTGTATGTAGAAATGTACGAGGATGTTGTAACAAAGGTCCGTGTTATGTATGACAGATGGGAGTTGGTTATTAAAGCCTCTATTTATTATAAGGCAGTACAGAAATGAATTATTGGCCGCAGAAAGTTAAAACTAGAAAGGAAAAAGAATAGATATTTATAGCAAGTGCAAGCAGATTCAGGACCACAGTCGAATGAGAAGCGGAAGAAGAGCGAGAAAAAAAGACCCGCTATATCCCGTACTTGCTCCCCCACCTTTCCTACACCATCCACATCCACAGCCCCCACCTTCTCCTCCGCCACCTCCAGCACCCACCGCACCAGAATTAAAAGATGATCCCTCAGGGTCTGGTTTCTTTGAAGAATATCATTATGATCCCTCATTACACACTGATCTGGGGGATGACAAAAGTAACGTAATGGGTGCAGCGGGTGGGTTTCACAATCCATTTCACAACGCACTAGAAGTCAAACCCTATTCCATCAGACCCTAATCAAAACACCACTGGTGGGGCCACTCCCGGCAGAAGTCGTGGACGTGGGGGATTTTTCCGGGGACAAGGGCGTGGACGGGGACGAGGTCGCGGATATATGCTACCTAATCCAAGTGGATCATCCACTCAGCTGCCTCCCCCTCCAGATCCAAACGCTACACCTTATGCTTGTTACGGGTGTGGTGAAATGGGACACTTCCGCCGCAATTGCCCTCACAAGTGCCCACCCCCTCCTCCACCACCTGAACAATTTGATGTTTCATGGACATAGGAATCCACAGGGACCCCCAGCCCTTCTCTTCAACTGCCTTTGCTCACCCATAATTCAGAGACTGATCCATTATTGACTTTGCTGGTGAATGACACTGAAACTGTTTTCCTCGTGGACACAGGAGCCACGCGCTCAACCCTTTCGCTGAAGGAGGTCCCTGCCTCAAGAGATACCATCACTGTGCTTACTGCTTCCGGACAACCACATGTTTTACTGGTTTCAAAGCCTCTTCGAGTTCAGCTGCATTCCAGTGGTTCCACTTTAACACACCGATTTCTTTTAAATCAGCTCTGTCCAGTTAACCTCTTAGGAAGGGATCTCATGACAAAACTCTCTCTCTCTATTTTCTATGACTGAACAAGGATTTTTCTGTTCAGCCCCAAAGCTCCTATGCCAGATTGCACCCCACCCCAAACCCTCTTTTGCAGCCTGGACTTTAAATATTTCCCCACACACCATCCTTCTCAAAGCCCTACACTCCTTCCCCTCCTGCTTGTTTCCCCATCTCCAAGTCCCTGATACCCTACATTGTACTGCTCAATATTTCCCTGCAGAAGTAGACACCCCCTGGCTGGAATCTTTTCTTTCTTCAGGCACCTGCCCCAAAACCCTTCACATTCCCTGTATTTTCATTTCATCCACAAAAGCTGCTGCTTATGTTCATCTCACATGCTCACAGAATATTTTCTATCTTGGTGGTTCAGTCCCTCATGTTTCTTTAGCCAAATCAAATACTGCCCATTGGGTGGAAATTGGACCATAGGTAGAACAATGTCTTAATAGAACGGACTGGTTACATGTTGCTCCGGGTATCTTTGATACCTCAGATCATTTGATAACTAAAGTTGTGCTTTAAAATTATTTTTTAGTACATCGTGCAGTGTGCCGTCCTTCCTTTTCTGCTTTTTCATTGCAAATCACCTCTCCCCCTTGGTTCTCTTCACTTCCTGATTCACTGTGGTCCCAAGGAAAGAATGATTATGGAAGGATAGCCCATTGTGAGCCTCTGGTGATTCGCCCAAAATCTTCCTTCCGCCCGCACCGTGCCCAGTATCCTCTGTCTCCCGAAGCAGAGGCTGGCATATCCGCCGTACATTCCGATCTCGTGAAACGTGGAGCGATTATTCCAATTAAATAATCTCCAGTCAACTCCCCCATTCTCCCTGTCAAAAAGGCTGACGGTTCATGGCGCTTTGTTCAGGATCTCCGCCAGGTTAATTCTGCTATCTTTCCTCATGCACCTATTGTTCCTAACCCGTCCACTATTCTTTCCACCATAACCCCCTCCGCCCGTTATTTTTCTGTTATTGATTTAGCCAATGCTTTCTTCTCTATTCCTGTGCACCCTGATTCTCAATTCTGGTTTGCTTTTATTTTCCAAAACCATCGATGGACCTGGACTGTCATGCCTCAGGGATATACTGAAGCCCCTTGCGTATATGGAAAAGCTCTTGCTCAAAATTTAGAAGGCTTTTGGCCAGATAAAGACAGTGTATCGATACAGTATGTAGATGATATAATGTTGTGTAGTACTACGGAAAAAGATTGTGAACATGATACTCAGAAATTGTTATTATTTTTAGCAGAAAATGGCCATAAAGTTTCTAAAGCAAAACTGCAGTTAATTCAAACAATTGTAAAATATCTAGGTCATGGCATCACTTGTGGAACAAGAGCTCTCTCTAGCGATCGCATTAACACCATTCAGAATCTTCCCAGACCGGTCACAAAACAACAAGTTATGTCTGTTTTGGGCATCCTAGGTTACTGCCGCCAGTGGATTTTGAACTTCACTGAAAGAGCACAACCGTTACAAAATTTAGCAAACACCCCTGGCCTTCCTCTTTCTGGTCAGATACAATGGAACGAGCAGGCTGATAAGGCTCTTAGTGATTTAAAAAACGCCCTCCTCTCTGCGCCCGCGCTAGGACTTCCTGACTATTCTCGTCCATTCACTCTGTTCGTGGACGAAAAGGGGGGATTTATGAATGCAGTTTTAACACAAGCGCATGGCGACAAACAAAGGCCAATAGCCTATTTTTCGAAAAAATTGGATCCTGTGGCTACAGCACTTCCATCTTGCCTTAGGGCTGTGGCCGCCACAACAGAAGCTGTGCTAGCCAGTACAGATATAGTGCTCATGAGCCCCCTAACAGTAAAGGTGCCTCACACCGTACACTCCATTTTAGTACAGGCTAAGACCTCACATCTCACTACTGCTAGGGCAATACACTATCAAAATGTACTCTGTACTCTATCAAACGTCACAATTGAAAGATGCTCTACCTTAAATCCAGCCACTCTTCTTCCAACTGAAGAGGAAGGAGAGCCACATGACTGTCATGATGAAATAGCTAAGGTCATAAAACCTAGACCAGACCTACAGGAAACACCGTTAGAAGACGGAGAAATAATTTTTGTGGACAGGTGCTCTTTGCGATTGGAAAATGGAACGCCCTCAACTAGCTACACAGTGGTCAAAAGTGACTGCTTACTGGAAGCAAATCGAATCTCGTCAAGTTTAAGTGCACAAGCAGCTGAGCTAATAGCCCTCACTCGAGCGTGTCAGCTGTCTGAAGGGAAAATCATAACACTTTACACAGACTCTAGATATGCCTTTGGAGTCTGCCATGATCATGGAGCCATCATGGATTTATGGAAATTACGGGGATTTAAGACCAGCGCTGGCAAACCCATCTGTTTTGTCTTGGTAGAGTAATATATATTGATCTACTTTCCCCTATTGTATTATTAATATGTAGCCTTAGAATGCCTAATCTCACAGACTTACCACTGTTTATAAGGTATTATTGTATATAACTTATCCCCACCTTCCCTTCTATATCTATAATCTCAGGCAATTAGATGCAGTAAAAGACAAGCAGAAGTTAAGTTACAGTTTAAACAATGTATTAGTATTATTGATAATATTCATAAATAATAACAAAATGCAAAGTATATTTGAATATTGGCAACCATGCAACCTGATTAAATGGTGATATGTAGTTCAGGCGGCACAGACTTGTAGTTACTTAAATGTCTCTAGTTAAGGCATCATTGGTGCTCAGCTTTCAGCCACATGTCTGTTCAAAATGGCTGCTGAGCTGTTCTCTTCATTGTGTGGTCTTCGTCATCAGGTTAGCAAGAGAGATGCTTCTTCATCATATGTTGGTTGGTAAGAGAGAGATACTGAGGTTAAACACATACATTTATAGATGTTCTGTCCAACCCCGAGAGCCAATAGCACATCATGGTACTTAAAGGCTTCTGAACCAAGCCAATTCCAAACAGCCATACTTCAGACCAACGGGGGAAATAGAACATCTTAACACCTGCCCCCAAACCATATGTTAAAGTACACCTTAGCCCATTTGCGGGGGTAGAAATGACTTTAGTAAGGAAACACTTGCCAAACTGGTTTAAAACACACATCCCCCAAATCCTGTCGTAAAATTCAAATAGACCCATTCCTAAGGGGGGGGGGGGGGGGCTTGGGGCGGGGGGGGGGGGGGGTAAACACTAAATTACACTGCTTTGTCTAAATTACAAATAAAGATATGCAGTACAAAATATTCATCAAGTTATATGTAAAATCTCACATCACAACACCATCCAACATCAAAAGCTAATCAAATCCCTCTTAGAGGCCATAACTAAACCATCAAAGCTAGCGATCGTTAAATGTCAAGCTCACACAGGAAAACAGGATCCTGTCAGCAAAGGAAACGAATTAGCTGATCACTTTGCTAAACAGGCTGCGTATAATAACACACCAATTTCTTTATTCCAACAGAGAAATGACCAGGACCCTGACAATCAGATTATTTCTTTGCAGAGTGCAGCCACGGAAAGAGAAAAGAGAAAATGGTCCAAAGAAGGGTCCCTATCGGATGGAGTCTGGACCCATAGGCAAACTAACAAACCTTTCCTCCCAAAAGCTTCCTTTCCAGGTATGGCAAAAATCACCCTTGGCCTAGACCATGCTGGAAAAGATGCCATGGTCCAAATGTTGAGAGATATTGGGAAGCTGTAGGCTTCTCTACATATGCAGAGCAGTTCTGCAGGCGCTGTGCATTATGTCAGAAGTTTAATGTAGGAAAGGGCACCCAGGTAAGTCCTGCCGTTACACCTAACCCAATGGGTCCGTTTGAACATCTCCAAATGGATTTCATTGAACTAACACCGTCTAAAGGTTACCGTTTTTGTCTAGTAATTGTTGATGTGTTCTCCCGATGGGTAGAAGCTTTCTCTTCTAAACACGCTGATGCTAAAACTGTAGCAAAAGCTTTAATCAAAGAAATCATTCCTAGGTGGGGCATACCCTAGAAATTGCAAACTGATAATAGCACTCATTTTGTGAATTCTGTTATAAATGAATTGACTACTTGGCTCCAGATAAATGTGCATCATTATTGCAAATACCACCCTCAGAGTGGAGGCATTGTGGAACGGTGCAATGGCACCCTAAAATCTAAATTAGCAAAAATCTGTGAGCAGACAAATTTGTCCTGGCCGGACATTTTGCCTCTGGTCCTAATGGGATTAAGGGGAAGAACACACCGGCAATTAGGACTGTCGCCGTTTGAAATTCTGACCGGACGACCCATGTCTGTTGGGATGGTTATGGGAAATGTTAACCTGCATACCGTGGACAATGATCTCCTCTCTAGTCTTACAGGTCTCCGAGCTTCTCTGAAGGAAGTCCACGAACAGGTTAATCAGGCCTGGAGGACTAGGCTCCGTCGACTAACTCGCCGATTCCCTTAGGCACTTGGATCCTGGTTCGAGACACCCAAAGGAAACACTGGCATCAGCCTAGGTGGAGAGGACCGTTCCAAGTTCTTCTGTCCACACCGCACGCAGTGAAAGTTGAAGGACTGCCCGCCTGGATTCACGCTTCACACTGCAAAAGATGGCATCCCTAACATTCATACTCATTCTGATTACACTTTTACTGTTTTTCCTTCCATTATCCATTTCCATGAGTGACATTGACTTTCACGAGTGACATTTGACTTCTGTGAAATCGCCCCCTGTAGGGGCAAACAGGAACAATGGGAAGAGTTTGACAAATATGTCTGTGTGAGCTACCCTTATTATGACTCTGATTCAAGTTTTGCTTCATCTGACTCTGAATGTGGCTTCTAGAGTGATGTGTTTTGCAAATACAGGACCAAATGACTGGGGCTATAAACCCTGGCAGGCCATACAGTATGGTCTAAAGACTCGATTTTCTATTATAAAATGACACGCCCCTCATGACTGTGCTGAGAACCATTGTAACCCTTTGATTATTACTTTAAAAGATCCCTCTTTGCATGATTCAGGAACTTATGTTTTAGCTGCATACACAAGTGGTTCCGATCCACTAGGACTTTTTCAAATTAAGGTTAGGCTTATATGTTACACGAAGAACGAATGCTCCAATTCTCTTCCTCTACTTCCACTCCCTCCCCTTCTCCTACTCTTCCCCGTTCTGCTTCTATTTAACCCATATTTTTGTTTGTTCAAAGGGGGGGAATGTAGAAGAAGAGTGTTCTTCTTGGCACCTTGTGCCCTGTGTATTTGGTAACTAAGTTTCATAACAGTGCTCTGCCAGTAAAAAAGAAAGCTTGATTTATTGAACTGACAAAAATATGTTATCCAATGCCTAACTTCCTCAAAGTACATGGCTCAGGAAAGAAGAAAGATCATAAGATTGCAGGGCATATGTGCAAGGCACCTGTATGTTTTAAGGGGAACTTAGATAATGTCTAGTTCAGATATTACATCATTTACAGAATCATAAGATAGAGGGGTATTTAAAGCTCCCCCTAGCCGTTGTTCAAGGTTCAGAGGAACAGCCTGCTGCGACGGACTGTGCTCTCTGGATCTCTACTTTCTGTGACTCCTGATGTAAAATAAACAAGAACTTGTGAAAAACATCACCTGCTGTCGAGTCTGCAATTTCTTTTGCCCACAGTATACAAACAGCTTTGAAATATGGCAGGACACCTCATGCATAAGTGGCTAAGTTCAGTCAGGAGCATCTAATATGGAGGCATCATGGTTGGGAAGTCTATCAGGAGTCCTAATTGATATAATAAAATCAATTTAATAGGGGGAAGAAAATAATTCAGAATAGAATTCAACAAAGTACCTTTTAATTATATATGGGTTATTGGTAAGCTGTACAGTTTTACTCAAAATGGATGCAATGCTTGCAAATGCACCACATTTATATAGCCTAAGAGCCTTCAGCTGACTGGGCCAAGCTCCAGCAATATAGTGCCTGGTTCACGTGTGATGAACTGCAAATTGAGCCCTCTGTTAAAGAAGCGAGTTTACTTCTGTCCTAAAATTACAAATTAAAAGTTCACAACCAGAATTAATCACAGCAGGGTGAGTGCCCTCAAGAGCAGTGAGACAAGGGGCCTCATGCATAACGCCATGTATAGAATTCATACTAAAACAGTCAAAATGTCCGTATGCACAAAAAAATTCAGATGAAGAAAACCGTGCGTAAGACAACTTCCACACACTTCCGCTACAAAAATCCTAGTCAGCGTAAAATGTAAAGCTTGTGCACGTGCCTGCTGCCCCTCCCAGACAACTCCCAGAATTATACATCTCTGAATATGCAAATCAATATAAATATTCCCTTAAGTTCAGCGTTCTGTGAAAAGACAATGGCAAAAGCACGGGGGAAAAAGAAGAATATCAGCGGATGCCAAGTGGAGGGAAGGAAAAATGTATTATTTGTTGGTTTAAACAGTGGTATAAACAACAAGGGTAAGTTGATCGAAAGTTCAAGTTCAGAAAGTCGCACAGTGCCTGAAATAAAAAAGAATTGGTCAGATATCAAAGTTGCCGTGAAAAGGCAAGTCATAGCCCACCATCTGAGTGTCACATGAAAGCTTATTAGGGTACAGAGAGAAAAAAAAAAATAGGGACAAATAGGGACACAGTGAAAAAAAAGATTGAAATTGTCAACTTTAATCTCGAAATTTCCACTTTAATCACGTAGTTTATTTTGACATTAAAATAGAACATCATAAACTTCATCTTAAAATCTATTGATTTCCTGGTTTCTCAAATCCAATCGTAACTAAAGTAGCACATTAAATGCTATTCTATGTGTTCTTCTGTGTACTGTAAGTGTGTGAATCACTGCTTGCTTCTTATTAAACAGGATTTCTCTTACGCCGACAGGACACAGAATATATTACATTCATGATATTACAGCTCTCTGAACAATTTAAATACTAAGATGTATGCTTGATATAATTTTCATTATGATAGGAGTTAAAGCATGCTATTAAACATGGGAACATGGTGGCGCAGTGACAGTGATGAGCTGGCGCCCTGTCCAGAGATTGTTTCTGCTTCCCACAAGATGCTTGCTGCGCCGTGTGCGACCTTCGATGAAATAATTTATTGCAGCAGTCCTGTCTCTTTCAAACATACTAACCCCCAATTCCTGTCCTTCCTTTTCTTTCTCCAAGTACCCAATCGCCACACAATCAGCTCTGTAATAAATGTCAAGCAATCTGTAAGCTTAGAACCCAGATTCTTTAAAACTTTTAAGGAACATTGAAATATCTTCATAGTACATGTTTCATTATTCTATGCATCCAGTGTTGCACCAGTCCCAGCAAGAATACAGTGCGAGGCAGGAAAAATCCCTGAATGGGGTTCCTGTTCATCGCTACCGCTGTCCACTGTGTCCACACATTTAATAACAGTATACATTATTTAAATGATGTTAAAAATGTATCTGTATAATGTAATATACAACCCCAATTCCAATGAATTTGGGATGTTGTGTAAAACGTAAATAAAAACAGAATACAATGATTTGCAAATCCTTTTCAACCTATATTCAATTGAATACACTACAAAGACAAGATATCGAATGTTCAAACTGATAAACTTTATTGTTGTTTTGCAAATCTTCACTCATTTTGAATTTGATGCCTGCAACACGTTCCAAAAAAGCTGGGACAGGGGCCTGTTTACCACTGTGTTATATCACCTTTCCTTTTAACAACACTCAACAAGCGTTTGGGAACTGAGGACACTAATTGTTGAAGCTGTGTTGGTGGAATTCTTTCCCATTCTTGCTTGATGTACAACTTCAGTTGCTCAACAGTTCGGGGTCTCCGTTGTATATTGCGCTTCATAATGCGCCACACATTTTCAATGGGAGACAGGTGTGGATTGCAGGCAGGCCAGTCTAGTACCTGCATTCTTTTACTACGAAGCCACGCTGTTGTAGCACATGCAGAATGTGGCTTCGCATTGTCCTGCTGAAATAAGCAGGGACGTCCCTGAAAAAGACGTCACTTGGATGGCAGCATATGTTGCTCCATAACCTGTATGTACCTTTCAGCATTAATGGTGCCTTCACAGATATGCAAGTTACCCATGCCATGGGCACTAACACACCCCATACCATCACAGATGCTGGCTTTTGAACTTTGCGCTGATAACAATCCGGATGGTCCTTTTCTTCTTTGGCCCGGAGGACACGACGTCCATGGTTTCCAAAAACAATTTGAAATGTGGACTCGTCAGACCACAGCACACTTTTCCACTTTGCGTCAGTCCATCTCAGATGAGCTCGGGCCCAGAGAAGCCGGCGGCGTTTCTGGGTGTTGTTGATAAATGGCTTTCGCTTTGCATGGTACAGTTTTAACTTGCACTTTTAGATGTAGTGACGAACTGTGTTAACTGACAATGGTTTTCTGAAGTATTCCTGAGCCCACGTGGTAATATCCTTTACAGAATGATGTTGGTTTTTAATGCAATGTAATGCTGAGGGATCGAAGCGTTGGTATTTCTCCAGATTCTCTGAATCTTTTGATGATATTATGGACAGTAGATGATGAGATCCCTGGATTCCTTGTAATTGTACATTGAGAAACGTTGTTCTTAAACTGCTGGACTATTTGCCCACGCAGTTGTTCACAAAGTGGTGAACCTCACCCCATCCTTGCTTGTGAACGACTGAGCCTTTTGGGGATGCTCCTTTTATACCCAATCATGACAAACACCTGTTTCCAATTAACCTGTTCACCTGTGGAATGTTCAAAACAGGTGTTTTTTGAACATTCCTCAACTTTCCCAGTCTTTTGCTGCCCCTGACCCAGCTTTTTTGGAACGTGTTGCAGGCATCAAATTCAAAATGAGTGAAGATTTGCAAAACAACAATAAAGTTTATCAGTTTGAACATTCAATATCTTGTCTTCGTAGTGTATTCAATTGAATATAGTCAAGTCAAGTCAAGTCAACTTTATTTATAAAGCACTTTACATACAACAGCCGCTGACCAAAGTGCTGAACATAGGCTAAAATAAATTTTAAACAAAAACAAAATAATAAATAAGTAAAATAAAATACAATAAATGAAACTAATTAAAACATAGTAAACACAACTAAACAGAGTTAAAACAGAGTAAAATCAACTGCTCACACAGGATCAAACGCCAAACCAAAGAGGTAAGTCTTAAGAGCAGACTTAACAATGGCAGTGAGGAGGCCTGTCTAATGTGGATCGGCAGTGAATTCCAGAGCCTTGGAGCCACAACAGTAAAAGCCCTATCCCCCCTGAGCTTTCGCTGAGTCCTAGGCACATCCAGAAGCAGCTGACCAGCTGATCTGAGTGAGCGGGAAGGAGAGTGCATATGCAGCAGCTCAGCGAGGTAGGGTGGAGCAAGCCATTTAAGGACTTAAAAACAAATAAAAGAATCTTAAAATGAACTCTAAGCTGAACAGGCAGCCAGTACAGTGAGGATAACACAGGTGTAATGTGCTCATTTTTTCGCGTGCCAGTTAAAAGGCGTGCAGCAGCATTTTGCACCAGCTGGAGCCGAGACAGGGTGGACTGGCTAACACCAACATACAACGAATTACAATAGTCTAACCGGGTTGTAATGAAGGCGTGGATTACTGTTGTAAATTGATCTTTGGAAAGAATGTTTTTTATCTTCGCCAAACGTCTCAGCTGAAAAAAACAAGATTTCACCACCGCGCTGATCTCACCGTCCAGTCTAAAATCCTCATTTATCCTAAAACCCAAATTTGTAATAACAGGTGTATCATATTGTGCAAGGGGACCCAAATCCACAGGAGCAGAAGTAGAAATAGACCCACTGGTGCCCCCAGGACCAAAAACTATAACCTCTGTCTTATTTTCATTAAAATGTAAGAAGTTTACTGCTATCCAAGCTTTCATCTCTTCTAGGCACATAACCAAAGTTTGTATGGAGTAAGCATCCTTAGGTCTATGTATCCCTCAAACGCGAGTATCGTCTGCATAACAATGGAAAGCAATTTTATGCTTTCTAAGAATAGAGCCAAGAGGCAGGAGATACAAAGAAAATAGCAGAGGACCAAGTATGGAGCCTTGCGGAACCCCACATGATAGTGAAGCAGAGGAGGATCTAAATTCATCTAGCCTCACTGAAAAAGTTCTTTGAGTCAAGTATGATTTAAACCACGCCAAGACAGTACCACGAATGCCCACACAATGCTCCAGACGAGATAATAAAATACTATGATCTATAGTATCAAAAGCAGCTGTTAAATCGAGCAGAACTAAAATCACATAATCCCCTGAGTCTGTTGCCAAAAGGATGTCATTAAAAACCTTCAGTACTATGAAGCGGCTTAAAACCAGATTGAAACACTTCGAGCACATCACTTTCATCTAAAAAGGCTTTCAATTGAATAAACACACTTCTCTCCAAAATTTTGGAGAGAAATGGAAGCTTGGAAATCAGTCTAAAATTGGATAGCACAGTGGGATCTAGGCTCGGTTTTTTGATCAATGGTTGCACTATGGCATGTTTAAACAAATTAGGAATTACACCTATTGATAATAGCAAGAACAGATGGCCCTAAAACAGAAATAATCTCTTTAAAAAGAGAAGGTGGGACAACATCAAAAGGAGAACCTGAGGGCTTCGATTGACCAACAATCTCATATAGACAAGATAGACTCACAGGCTCACACTGATAAAAAACAGCAGAGCAGGGGAGAACAGCTAAGTGGTCATAAACAGTGAGAGGTATATGAGCCCTAACATTATTCACCTTATCTACAAAGAAGTGCAAAAATTTCTCACATGTCTCAAAAGAAGGTTCCATGCAGGCATTCTGTGGAGCATTTAAAACCCTATCTATAATGTCAAATAACACACAAGGTTTGTGACAGTTTGACAGAATAATATTTGACATGTACGCTCTTTTGGCATCTTTCACAATAAACTGATAACAACGCCAGCAGTCTTTCAATACTTGAAACGATACATGCACATTGTCCTTTCTCCACTTGCACTCAGCATTCCGGCACTCACGTCTGACAGCGCGAGTTGTGTCATTAAGCCAGGGCTCAGATTTCATTTTAGGCTGCCTGGTTTTTAATGGAGCCACAGCATCTAAAACAGTTTGGCAGGTGGAATAAAACCAGGAACAGAGCTCCTCCGTATCGGAGGACGCAAATTCAGGAAGATCACATTGACTAAACAAAGCAGAAAAATGTACAGCAGTGGATGGATTAATGACCCGACAGCGCCGCACAGAAGCACGGGGTTTATCAGCTTTACAGGGCAAGGTGATGTCAAATATTACAGGCTTATGATCTGAAAACACTGCGTCCAAAATTGCCAAATTCGCCACAGAAAAGCCGAGCGATAGGACAAGATCCACCATGTGCCCAAGTTCATGCGTTGGTCCAGACACCCACTGCATAAAACTAAAAGAGTCAATTAGACTTAGAAAGTCCTTCACCATCGGTTTATCAGGACAGCATACATGTACATTAAAATCTCCAAGAATAAGGACTCGATCATATTTAGGCACAATTTCAGCCAGTAAATCGGAGAAGTCATTGAGAAAGTCCTTATTATATTTAGGAGGCCGATAAATCACCGCAAACAACACTGAGAGCGAGCAACCTAGCACAAATAATGGTTGAATATAGGTTGAAAAGGATTTGCAAATCATTGTATTCTGTTTTTATTTACGTTTTACACAACGCCCCAACTTCATTGGAACGTTATATACTTTACTGCATTTCATCTGAAAAATGATATCAGGAGCTCCAAGAAGATAGCTCCTGGAAATCTAAATCAACTTAGAAGCCAGTCATCGTCATCTGTAAATATGCGCTCTCTTCTATTGAATTAAATTGAATTCCTTTATTGTTATTGTATGTTACAGTGAGATTCAATATGCAAATCCTGCATAAATATATTTTCCTATAAAATGGTAAAATAATAATAATAATAATAATAATAATAATACAATAAAAAATGTAATGCAAGTTTACAGTGAGGTGATTGTACTTCTAAGTACAAACAGTTCTACAAGGAGCACTTGATGGACTAATTGAGTGCGTTTAGAGCTCTTGGAATGTAATTGTTTTTGAACCGTGAGGTCCATACAGGAAAGGCTCTGAAGCGTTTGCTGAATAGGAGAAGTTCAAATAGACTGTGTGCATGGCTGAGGCAGCATGTACTAGAAGCTGTATCCCAATATTTCTCGCGCTCTTGACACAATCTGCATTAGAGCTTTCCAATCAGCTGCTGTAGGGCTGTGATTCCACACTCAGATGCAGTGGATTAAAATACTCATAGTATTTGGAACAGTTTGGCCATTTTGTGCACCATTATATTGTTACAATCAGATGCCTTAAACTAAAGAATGAAATGCGATTAATGTCTGTGTATTTAATAAAACCGCGTCAGGAATGTGAATCTAAAAAATAAAGGGAGACCACACAGGAACAGTAGCACTGCTTTGTCGCTGGGTTCCGCCAGTTTGCAAAACCAAGTAAAAAACATGCATACGCTATAGTTTGAGATGGCATGAGAATGTGTGTGGCTTTACACCAAGTTTAATTTTTATACATAATGATTTGAGCATGGAAACAGGGCGTACGCAACATTTTTGTGCATATGCACCATTTATACATGATGCGCCATTTGTGTCATGTTTCCCTGGTGCATGTGTTAAAGTTGTGGAAAGAAGAGCCCAACAGTCCTTGAAAAACACAAGGACAGGACTATTGGTACAATTGTAATCCATGCTGGCATCAACAACATTTAATATGAATAGTCAGAATTCCTAAAGATAGTCTTCACATCCCTTTTCTTGTCTGAGAATTATTGCGTCTGGTCCACTTCCCATACTTAGTAGATCAGATGAAAAGTTGACCCCAGGCCCTAAGCACATGGATGAGAACCGTCTATGAGAGGTGAAATAACGGCTTTGTTGACAACTTGGACGTCTTCATATTCACTATAACCCCATGTTAGGATGTGATAATTCACCTATAGATATGCAATGTATTAACACAATAATAACCGAGCACAGAATTTCTGAAAACCCGGAGAAAGCGGTATAAAAGTGAATAAAGTAATTGCTATTTCACTTATAGATATTCACTCTATTAGCACTATAATAACAGATTATAGATGAAATGAAAAATCCACACAAAGTGGCATTAATGCAAATAACTTAATTTACCATTTCTAGGTGCTCTAACACTCTGATTCAGCTCTGCTCTTCTGAGATCTTAAATGTGGCTTTATTAAATATTAAAGTGTTAACCAGTAAGACTTTTTACATTAACAATCTTATCAGTGATAGGAAAATTAACTTTTTTTCATTAAGTGAAATGTGGCTCCGCTCTAATGGTGTGGAAGTATACGGCTTTTGTATATGGTTTTGTTCACTCAGTTAGCCAGAGTAAAAAAGGTGCCAGTTTATAGCAACTATTTACTTGAGCCAATCAAATTGTAAAGATGCCAGTTTTGGTACATTTGTGTCTTTTGGGTATCTTGCTGTAGTTATTTAATAATATTGATAATAATAATAGCCCTGTGGTGGAATCTCAGAAAGAAGAGTAGGGTATCTGTAATATTGGATACAAATATTTTCTGCATAGTACACTAAAACAGATAAATACAGGATATAGAAAGTGTTAAATAAAATAAAAGACAATAAACCAGAGTAAAAAATTAAATTCAATACTTAAAGAAATGCCTGAAACAAATAACATTTTGTGATACAAATAACATTCATTTGTGATATAATACACACACAGATTATCCTGAGCAGCAGAGAAGTAAAATGACAGAAGGCAGAGAATGTCAGGTTAAGTTAAAAGCCTACCTGAACAGATGAGTTTTAAATTCTTTTATAAATGAAATCATCTGATCTAATTAATTTTGGGAGGTCAGGTTAGTGTGAGGCACAACAAGATTATCAGAATCAGAGGACCTTAGTGGGCGGACAGGAGCGGAGTGATGGAGAAGGTCACTGATGCAGTCCGGTGTGAGGCCATTTAAAGCTTTGTAGGTCAATAATAGAATATTATGTTCAATCCTGTAAGACACAGGGAGACAGTCAAGTTCAAGCAGGATTGCTGTGATGTGCTTACAGTTCCTGGTCCGTGTAAGGACTCTTGCAGTAGAGTTTTGAATCAACTGGAGCTGTGATATAAGATTAGAAGCGGGACCTGACAGTAAGGAGTTA
The DNA here is from genome assembly GCF_900747795.2 of Erpetoichthys calabaricus. NCBI lineage: Eukaryota > Metazoa > Chordata > Cladistia > Polypteriformes > Polypteridae > Erpetoichthys > Erpetoichthys calabaricus. Next base: position 328,791,309 of record NC_041397.2, read on the forward strand.
CAATAGATAGATAGATAGATAGATAGATAGATAGATAGATAGATAGATAGATAGATAGATAGATAGATAGATAGATAGATAGATAGATAGATAGATAGATAGATAGATAGATAGATAGATACTTTATTAATCCCAAGGCAATAATCGATGTGGACGTGATAAAAGCAGGAACAAGTGTCTCAGCATTAGAAAAGGACAGGAATCACAGTCTCTCATTTTGACCGATAATAAAATGCCTAAATATAATGCATCTTTCATTCAGGAATTTTCAGACATAGTGTCTATAATAAAAATTAACAATGATAAATTCCTAATTGTAGGCTATTTTAATTTTTATGTGGACTTCCAGCAGGAGAATTCATGAACTTCCTGCACTCTTTTGATCTTATTAAGCTAGTCAGCCACTCCACACATAAGGGAGGACAAATGCTGGATTTACTCATTTCAAAAGGATTCCAAGCTGATGTGAGGCAGGTCACGGATATCGGTATATTGGACCATTTCTGCATTTTATTTGATGTAGAAACATAGGTAACTACAACTAAATCAGAACTCTAAGTAATAAGGAAACAGTCAGCTAAAGAGCACCACTGACATGTTTGATTAATCCTGTGTAACCAGCTTAAGACTGAGTTTAGGGAAACTCTGAACTTATATAAGCTCATGCAGAGAAAACTCTGCAGCTGCATCATAATAGTTTAGTCAGATGCCACCCTACGCTGTGCAATGAGGGGTGAGCTGAATGTGATGACAGACTAAAAATGAAAAGTAAATTGCTAAATGAAAATGAGTGTAAAAGCAAGAAAATCAAGAAAACCTGTGAAGGAGCTGAGAAAATCCAACTCCTCTCCCATCTTGTGTCTCGTCATTTATATAAGCAGTTATCATATTTCTATAATCTTTGTGTTTTTTTAATTAATTGTAATACTATGTTTCTTTAACTGAGTGGGCTTCAGTTATGTTGACAGAAGTCTAATGGGGAGAACCTGAACTGCAGAGAAAGGAAAGGAAAATAAAGTAGCCAACTTTTGAAATTAATTACAGGCAATGAAAAATCAATTAACTGACTAAATAATGTCAATCCATTGATTCTTCACTTCCAAAGCATTCATACAATTCTGATATTTGAGAGAAGAGAACCTACTATGGGATGGACAGTTCAACTAAATAAAAAATTAACTGAATGATTTTTGGAACAGTTTGATGTTTTTGTCTGCTGAGGGCTGCCTAGCCGTCACATTACAACACTGTTTATTCTCATTTATATGTTGTGTGTTATTTTCACTTTATTCCATTTATAAATGTGCACTGAGCTCTGAGACTGTCACATGTGAACTGCATCCATCCATCCATCCATTCTCTTCCGCTTATCCGAGGTCGGGTCGCGGGGGCAGCAGCTTGAGCAGAGATGCCCAGACTTCCCTCTCCCCGGCCACTTCTTCTAGCTCTTCCGGGAGAATCCCGAGGTGTTCCCAGGCCAGCCGAGAGACATAGTCCCTCCAGCGTGTCCTGGGTCTTCCCCGGGGCCTCCTCCCAGTTGGACGTGCCCGGAACACCTCACCAGGGAGGCGTCCAGGAGGCATCCTGATCAGATGCCCGAGCCACCTCATCTGACTCCTCTCGATGCGGAGGAGCAGCGGCTCTACTCTGAGCCCCTCCCGGATGACTGAGCTTCTCACCCTATCTTTAAGGGAGAGCCCAGACACCCTGCGGAGGAAACTCATTTCAGCTGCTTGTATTCGCGGTCTCGTTCTTTCGGTCACTACCCAGAGCTCATGACCATAGGTGAGGGTAGGAACATAGATCGACTGGTAAATTGAGAGCTTTGCCTTATGGCTCAGCTCCTTTTTCACCACGACAGACCGATGCAGAGCCCTCATTACTGCAGACGCCGCACCGATCCGCCTGTCAATCTCACGCTCCATTCTTCCCTCACTCGTAAACAAGACCCCGAGATACTTGAACTCCTCCACTTGAGGCAGGATCTCGCTCCCAACCCTGAGAGGGCACTCCACCCTTTTCCGGCTGAGGACCATGGTCTCGGATTTGGAGGTGCTGATTCCCATCCCAGCCGCTTCACACTCAGCTGCGAACCGATCCAGAGAGAGCTGAAGATCACGGCCTGATGAAGCAAACAGGACAACATCATCTGCAAAAAGCAGTGATCCAATCCTGAGTCCACCAAACCGGACCCCCTCAACACCCTGGCTGTGCCTAGAAATTCTGTCGATAAAAGTTATGAACAGAATCGGTGACAAAGGGCAGCCCTGGCGGAGTCCAACTCTCATTGGAAACGGGTTCGACTTACTGCCGGCAATGCGGACCAAGCTCTGACACCGGTTGTACAGGGACTGAACAGTCCTTATCAGGGGTCCGGTACCCCATACTCCCGGAGCACCCTCCACAGGAATCCCCGAGGGACACGGTCGAACGCCTTTTCCAAGTCCACAAAACACATGTAGACTGGTTGGGCGAACTCCCATGCACCCTCCAGGACTCTGCTAAGGGTGTAGAGCTGGTCCACTGTTCCGCAACCAGGACGAAAACCACACTGTTCCTCCTGATTCCGAAGTTCGACTATCCGACGGACCAAACTCTCCAGAACCCCGGAATAGACTTTTCCAGGGAGGCTGAGGAGTGTGATCCCTCTGTAGTTGGAACACACCCTCCAATCCCCCTTCTTAAAGAGGGGGACCACCACCCCGGTCTGCCAATCCAGAGGCACTGTCCCTGATGTCCATGCGATGTTGCAGAGACGTGTCAACCAAGACAGCCCTACAACATCCAAAGCCTTGAGGAACTCCGGGCTCATCCACCCCCGGGGCCCTGCCACCAAGGACTTTTTTGACCACCTCGGTGACCTCAGTCCCAGAGATGGGGGAGCCCACCTCCGAGTCCCCAGGCTCTGCTTCCTCATTGGAAGGCATGTTAGTGGGATTGAGGAGGTCTTAGAAGTACTCCCCCCACCGACCTACAACGTCCCGAGTCGAGGTCAGCAGCGCACCATCCCCACCATATACAGTGTTGACACTGCACTGCTTCCCCCTCCTGAGACGCCGGACGTTGGACCAGAATCTCCTCGAAGCCGTCCGAAAGTCGTTCTCCATGGCCTCCCCAAACTCCTCCCATGCCCAAGTTTTTGCCTCAGCAACCACCGAAGCCGCATTCCGCTTGGCCTGCCGGTACCTATCAGCTGCCTCCAGAGTCCCACAGGACAAAAGGGACTGGTAGGACTCCTTCTTCAGCTTGACAGCATCCCTCACCGCCGGTGTCCACCAACGGGTTTGGGGATTGCCGCCACGATAGGCACCAACCACCTTACGGCCACAGCTCCGGTCAGCCGCCTCAACAATAGAGAACTGTGAACTGCAGTATATAGTAAATAAATAAGAAATACTGACATTAATTAAGCTTTAACAGACACCCCGGGACAGATCATCTCGGGTGGAGTGGTGGCTCTGAGGCTAAGGATCTGTGCTGGTATCCCGAAGGTTGCCAGTTCAAATCCCCGTCAGTGCCAAAAGAGATCCTACTCTGCTAGGCCCTTAACCTGTAATTGCTCCAGGGGGCGCTGTACAATGGCTGACCCTGCGCTCTGACCCCAAGGGGTATGCAACAAAAAAAAAAAAAACTAACAAACACTGTTGTAAGTCGCTCTGGATAAGAGCGTCTGCTAAATGATGTAAATGTAAATGAAATCATCTCTTCTGTTACTGTTCATCATATCATCACATTATGTTCTTCACTTTCTGAGCTCCTGTCTCACATTATCTGTTCATCCTCAGTGTCTCCTCAGATGTTCTCTCTGTGAGCTCTGAGCTTTCTCTTTAAATCTCCTCCTCCTCACTGAACACAGACAAAAGTTTCACTTTCGTTTCTTTTTAAGTCACCTCCTTGTTTGTCTGACCGATTCTCTCTGCCTGCTTCTCCTCAGACTGATGATGGCTGAAGCCCAGCTGTTTGTATCACAGGACGAGTTCACCTGCTCGGTGTGTCTGGACATCCTGACTGACCCCGTGTCATTGCATTGTGGTCACAGTTTCTGTCTGAAGTGCCTCACAGACTACTGGGATCAGAGCCAAGAGTGCAGTTGTCCTCATTGTAGAAGGAGCTTTAACATGAGGCCTGAACTGAATAGAAACACTGTGCTGAATGAAATCATCAAGAAATTGAAGAAGATGGGACTCAGCCCTAGTCCTCCTCCTCCTCAGAATTATGCTGGCTCTGGAGATGTGGAGTGTGATGTCTGTACTGGAATGAAGTTCAGAGCGGTGAAGTCCTGTCTGTCTTGCCCGGCCTCTTACTGTCAGACTCACCTGCAGCCCCACTATGAGATAGCAGCCTGGAAGGACCACAAGCTGGTTGATCCTGATGGAAATCTGAAGGAGAAACTCTGTGTGAAACATCAGAAATGTCTGGAAATATTTTGCAAAACTGATGAATTGTGTATCTGCATGATGTGTGTGGTGACTGGACACAAGAGTCATGAAATGGTTGAGGTGGAGTCAGAAAGAGAAGAAAAACAGGTTAGAGAGGTTTATTGTTTAATGGAAACAAACTAAATAAGATTAAATGATTAATCAGTATAGGGCAACAGATAAATCTTGTCATCTTGTAAACCTGATTTTTAAGTATGGTATTTGAGGGAGTTTGAGTCTATCCTGCTGACACTGGGTGCAAGGCATGAAACAATCTGAAATGAGATCTGATACCCAATAATATTCACAATCAAGTCGGCGTCAGTGCTCTCATTAAAGTAAGCTCAGTTTCTTTTTGCTCTGATTGCTTCTGTTTTAAGGGTCTATGACAGTGGTGGGCAGCCTAATGTTCATAGGCTGGATCCAGCCCTTGACATGATACAAGCAATCCCTATAGAAATATGTCAAATCACGGCCCTCATGAGGTATTCTTAACAAGATGATGCTACAGTTGGTTGGTGTAAGCAAAGTAAGTTGCCTTGCCATGTTGTCCAGGTAATTCAACACCTCAAGCATTTACCCTATGAACAAAGACAGGCTGCAATACTCCCACTGCTTGCTTGCCTTTGCTGTGATTGTGGATTTTTAAAGAGTCCTTCCATGGATTTTTTAGAAACACATTAAACTCATAGGTCAACCAATCTATATTGTACTCTAGAATTACGTAAGTCTAAGATTCTTACGATACAGTAATCCCTCCTCCATCGCGGGGGTTGCGTTCCAGATCCACCCGCGAAATAAGAAAATCCGCGAAGTAGAAACCATATGTTCATGTGGTTATTTTTATATATTTTAAGCCCTTATAAACTCTCCCACACTATTATAAACATTTCACGCACAATTATACAGCACAAACCCTATGTATTCTCTTAGATATTAGGTAAGATTCGTTTTAAATTATGTATGTAAACACAGTTTACATACAGTAAAATCTAAATATTATTTTAAAGATATCGAGCGTCTCCGATATCACATATGTTACAGCCATTACGACAGACAGGCCACCATCAATAAATACGTACAATGCAAGAAAAATTGTATACAATAAAATGTGTGTACAGTGACACTAAACTATGTACATGTAATAAGTACTGTACGTAAATAATTAATTATGGTTACTCACCAACAATGACACGACGACTTGTCCGATAACAATGAGTTTAATTTTACTGCACAACAAAGGATAGCGTTACAGCTCTTCTAAAGGAGCCTCTTCAGGCGACTGTTTAGCACCGCCGTTGTTCTTCTTCCATCACTCTTCAATCCAAATCCCTAAAGCAGATTCCATCCAGACTACTGCCTTATCACGTCCACTTGCAACTCATTTTGCGCCCTGGTTAAAAGACACTGCGGCCGTAGATCTTATATGCTTTTCCTCCTTTCTAAATAAAAAGAATCGTGGACTCATTTATGCTGTAATGGTATCCTGCAGCGGTGTAGCTGTTTCCTTCCTTCAACATATCCAAAACTTTTACCTTTTCTGCAATCATTTGCATCTTCTGTTGGCGCTTGTGCACTTTAATGCTGAATGAGTGAGATTAGTACTTCCTGGTTAATGCAGCACTCCGTCGCTGAGCCAATCAGCAGCACACAGGAGCTTAACCGCGTGCTCTGATTGGGTAGCTTCTCAGCCATCCACCAATAGCGTCCCTTGTTTCAATTCAAATGCGTCCCTTGTTTCAATTCAAATGGGCAAATCAACTGAGGAAGCACACGTACTGTAGACCGCAGACATCCGCGAAGCAGTGAAAAATCCGCGATATATATTCACATATGCTTACATTTAAAATCCGCGATGGAGTGAAGCCGCGAAAGACGAAGCGCGATATAGCGAGGGATCACTGTATACATAAACTTTGAAGTTCATGTTTAATTAAATAAATCATCATGCACTTATTAATGATCACAGATCATTTCATTTAGTGGAGCAGTAAGGCCATTTCAAATGTTAACACCGAGTGATAATTCCAATTAATGTTTGATTGTGAGATGGACTTTGACCTTTAACAATCTGGTAAAACCTACCAAGTCCAGCAGGTGTGTAAATAACTTGGTAAATGCATCAGTTTGACATTCTATGTCATTACATTATCATTATTGGTGTTAAAGTCACTCATCAGTACTACACACCAAAATGCATTGTGAGGTCAGCAATTAAATTCATCCATACCTAATGGCTTTGGCTCTGGAGCCCAATAAGCATTTGATTTAGTTTTAATATCTCAAATGAGTTCCTCAAAATGGGCGGCATGGTGGCGCAGTGGGTAGAGCTGCTGCCTCGCAGTTGGGAGACCTGGGGACCTGGGTTCGCTTCCCGGGTCCTGCCTGCGTGGAGTTTGCATGTTCTCCCCGTGTCTGCGTGAGTTTCCTCCGGGCGCTCCGGTTTCCTCCCACAGTCCAAAGACATGCAGGTTAGGTGAATTGGCGATTCTAAATTGGCCCTAGTGTGTGCTTGGTGTGTTTGTGTGTGTCCTGTGGTGGGTTGGCACCCTGCCCAGGATTGGTTCCTGCCTTGTGCGCTGTGTTGGCTGGGATTGGCTCCAGCAGACCCCCGTGGCCCTGTGTGCAGATTCAGCGGGTTGGAAAATGGATGGAGTTCCTCAAATTATGTCAATTCACTTCACTTTTTGATGGTCTTCCTGGATTCCAAAATGATTTAATATTTCTTCAATAATACCTATAAATGCTATAAAGTTATTCAACTGTGCTTTTACTACTGAGACACTTTAAGACTCTCTTTTGAATTTTCCACAATATTCCTCCCAAGTGCCCTTTAACTTTACTAATATCCTTTTAAATGGTTCCCCTCATAACCTCTATGACTGCTGCTCCTGTTATTTGCTCTCTATGTGTTGTTCAGATGGCTTTTCTACTCACATTTCTTTATTGTTCATTCACAGCAAACTTTTTCCTAAATGTCCACATTTCTAAATTTCAGGACAGACCTTCCCTGCCTTGTATAGCCTCTTCTTCTAAACATGCCCCAGTGTGACTATGACTGCCTCCATACTTTGTCCCAGTTTGTCTCTCTTAGACTTCAGCGGAAAATGTACGGCACTAAAATTGAACAGTCTGGGTTTTGTTCTCTTTTGTTTTGTTTGTCTCTTGATCCTGGTAGATGGATGACCTTTGCTTCTGAACTCTGTACTGAATATTACTAAATAAAGACTCTGGACAGGCCGCTTCTCAGTAGTTACACTGATGAAGTCCCTTGCCTGTATTTTTTATGATAATATTTTAGTAAAGTTTGCTCTGTTGCTGTAAGATTTCCTGTTAACTTGCATTCTCAGATGACTAAAATATTGACCCCATTATCAGCGGCTGAAGGTCTGTAGCATACTACAGATGTCAGACCTTCTCTTTTCCTCTACCCAGGGGTGCCTGGACGACGAGGATCAAGCATCACATCCTCAGAGCCTAACCAACCTCCAAATCCCACTGGGTCACAGGGGAGGCAGGAGAAAGACTGCAAACAAGCCGATAACTCTAAGGACCCACCATCTGTAACCAGATATAGCCCCTACAACTCCTGCTGGGATAATGGGGTAACAGCTCAAAGTTTGGAAAGACAGTGCCTTCTCCCTTCCCAAGAGGTACCCTGTGCATTCCAGAGGGAATTTGGGAACTGAGTTTTATCACATAAAAATATATCATAATTCCCAAATCCTCAATAAAACGCTGCTCATCTCTGATTTGTCTGTTACTGAAGTCCTGCCTCATGCCAGTAGATACCTCTCCCCTCCACAAACCATCCTGAATTTTTCTTTTTCTCTTCATCATGTGTATGTATTTCTGTTCAACTCATCCTCATTTCAGGTTTCATTTATTGCATTATAACAAAAGAAAAATCTGGACAAGAACAGGCCATTCAGCCCTTGCCAGACGTATTCACTTAATTCTTACAAAATAACATGAAGTTGAGTTTTGAAAGTCCCTAAAGTCTTACTGTCCACCACACTACTTGGTAGCTTATTCCAAGTGCCTATGGTTCATTGTGTAAAGAAAAACTTCCTGTTTGTGCAAAATTTCCCCTTAACAAGTTTCCAACTGTGTCTCCGTGTTCTTGATGAACTCATTTTAAAGTCACCCTCTTCCATAAACACTTCAATCAGGTCTCTTAATCTCTGTAAAGGCTCAGCTCTTTTAACACTAGAACCTCTTAGATCTGCAGTGCCGCATTTGACACCATTGATCATAGTATTCTTAGAAATCGCCTTAGTCAATGGGTGGGCCTCTCTGGCAGGGTCTTAAATTGGTTTGAGTCCTACCTGACAGGGAAAAAATTCTTTGTTAGTTGTGGTAATTACAACTCAAACACCCCTGATATCCTATATGGTGTTCCACAAGGCTCTATCCTGGGTCCGCTGCTCTTCTCAATCTACATGCTTCCGTTAGGTCAGATTATCTCAGGGCACAACGTGAGCTACCACAGCTATGCTGATAACACACAGCTGTATTTATCAATAGCACCTGATGACCCCGATTATCTTGATTCACTAACACAATATCTGACTTGTATTTCAGAATGGATGAATAGTAACTTTCTCAACCTAAATAAAGAGAAAACTGAAATCTTAGTGATTGGCAATAATGGATACAATGAGGCTATTAGAAATAAACTGGATACATTAGGATTAAAAGTCAAGACCGAGGTAAAAAGCTTAGGGGTAACTGTTGACTGTAATCTGAATTTTAAATCGCATATTCATCAGACCACCAACCTCCCCGGTAAGGTCTATTCAGGGGTGCTGGAGAAGAGAGTTCGGTCCCGGCCGTGGACCACTGGACCAGCTCTACACCCTGGCCAGTATCCTGGAGGGGGCATGGGAGTTTGCCCCACCAGTCCACATGTGTTTTGTGGATTTGGAGAAGGCATTCGACCGTGTCCCTCGAAGCATCCTGTGGAGCGTGATCCAAGAGTACAGGGTACAAGGCTCGTTATTACGAGCCATCCAGTCCCTGTACAGGAGGAGCAGGAGCTTGGTCCGCAGCCGAGTTTGAAGCGGCAGGGATGAGAGTCAGCACCTCTAAATCCGAGGCCATGCTTCTCTGCCAGAAAAAGGTGGAATGCTCTCTCCGGGTTGGGAACACATTACTGCCTCAAGTGGAGGAGTTCAAGTATCTCAGGGTCTTGTTCACAAGTAAGGGAAGAATGGAGCGGGAGATTGACAGACGGATCGGTGCGGCATCCGCAGTAATGTGGGCTCTGCAATGGTCCATCATGGTGAAGACAGAGCTGAGCAAAAAGGTGAGGCTGTCGATTTTTACCAGTCGATCTACATTCCTACCCTCACCTATGGCCACGAGCTTTGGGTAGTGACCAAAAGAGCAAGATCGCGGATACAAGTGGCCGAAATGAGTTTTCTCCGCAGGCTGGCTGGACTTTCCCTTAGAGAGAGGGTGAGGAGTTCAGTTATCCGGGAGAGACTCGGAGTAGAGTCGCTGCTCCTCTGCATTGAGTGGAGTCAGTTGAGGTGGTTCGGGCATCTGGTCAGGATGCCCCCTGGACGCCTCCCTGGGGGGGTATTCCGGGCACGTCCCACTGGGAGAAGGCCACGGGGCAGACCCAGGACACGCTGGAGGGATTATATCTCCCTGCTGGCCTGGGAATGCTTCGGGGTTCCCCTAGAGGAGCTGGAGGAGGTAGCCGGGGAAAGGGAGGTCTGGGCTTCCCTACTTAGGCTTTTGCCCCCGCGACCCGACCTCGGATAAGCGGTGGACGATGGATGGGTGGATGGCTGATGTTAAGGTGCTGACAGTTCTCAGAGTTCTCCACCTGAGTTCTTTCCTTTTTTTCATCCCTCTTATCAATACGCCCCATGACCTGCTGTTCTGTTTCTAGTCAGAAGTGTACAGAGTGATGAGTAAACCAAACAGACATGTTTCTTGTGGTGCTCCAGTGTTGCTCAAACAGTCTTTGAGTCTCACAAACTGCTTTCTGGATGACAAATAGTCCATCATCAGGAGCCCACAGGCTCATCCACCTGCTTATCTCTGAGTTTACGACTTAACAGAGATAGCTGGAAGGTACTGAAGGTGCTGGAGAAATTTAAACACATAAAACACATAAACACACACATAATCCTCACAGTGCTACCATCTTTTTTCAGGTGGGAATATGCCTTGTGGAGCAGATAGATAATCACATCCTCCACTCAATCTTTGTCCGATAGGCAAACTGCACTGTGTCCAGGTGGTCTACCACAAGAGTACTCCTATAGTCCAGGACCAGCATCTCAAAGGTCTTCATGATGTGAGGCATTAGTGCCACTGGTCAGCAGTCATTTGGTGAAGAGGTGCCTTGTCTTCTTTGGATACAGGAACAATGCAGGATGTTTCCACAGTAGTGACACTTTCTGGAGCCTTAGGGACAGACTGAACAGGTGACAGAGTACACCATACAGGCATTAAGAACTTAAGGACTGACTCCATCTGGTCCTACAGGTTTTCCTGTGTGTAGCTTCTTTAGGTGCTTCCTTACTTGGTCTTCAGCTATGGACAATCCACACTGATGGTCAAAGGTGGACTTGTCACTGGATATACCAGTTGACGTGGCAGAAGTTGTTGGTGTAGCAGGGATGTTGTGAAGATATGGGTCATTGGAGGGTCATTGGAGGAATGTGGCAGTAGGAAGAAAAATCAATTTAAAAATCAGTTCAGGGCATTAGCTTTGTCCACATCCCCTTCTAGCTCCTGAGCCCTGGATTGCTTGAGTCCAGTAATGATGCCCAGTCCATTCCAGACATCCTTCATGTTATTCAGAGTGAGTTTGTTTTTTATTTTAGTTTTGTTTACTTCATTTCCTTTAGTCAGCTTTTTCTTTAGCACATGCCATATGTTCTTCTGAGCCTCTTTGTCACTGGATTTTCTCATTTAGAAGACCTTTTCGTTCCTTAGTAATCCAGGGCTTGTTGTTTGGAAAGCAATACAACGTAATAGAGGGTACCACTGTTTTGACACAAAAGCTTATATTGGAGCACACAGTATTTAACACCTGAAAAATGGAGTAAAGAGAACAGAATAAATAAGAAAGGAAGCTACATATTGCTGAGATCACAGACATGAACCAAACATAACAACACGGGAAAAATAAAGGAAGAGCTGACCTGACCACTTTGGAATGAATATTATGAAGTGATGGAATCTAAAGGATGACATGGTGGAGAGGTGGTACGCTGACCAGGTTTTTTGTTTTTGTGACCTTCATGCATGGCATTTGCATGTTCTCTTTCTGTCCACATATTGTCTACTTAGTTATTGAATTAAGTTGTTCATTTTCTCTTGGCCTCAATTATAATGTGTTTCTCTTTTTTATATTTCCACTTGTTGCTCATTTGATTTACTGTCAGGTTTATCTGAGCACAGTAAATTCATCTTCAGGCAGTAAGTAAACTAAAAGTGAATTCTGATAAGACCACACGTGTCCTCTTGTGTGTCCAAATAGAAACAGCTGGGGGTGACACGGAGTGAAATCACAACGAGACTTCGGGAGAGAGAGAAGGCACTGAAGGAGACAAGGAGAGTGATGGAGCAGAAGAAGGTGAGTGGAATTAAGATGAGAAATTATACACTTCATGTCTATAATTTGTCAATTATTAATAAAATATGAAAAACATTTCTTTTTTAGTTATGTGTTCAACAATTCCTGCCTTGCTTTTCATCCTACATTTACCCAGATCATTATAGGCACAGAACACATATGAAATGTATGTATTTCAAATAACAATATATTATTTACCCTATACAACTTCAGGCACCTCACAACCAGATAAATAGACTTGAGCTCTGAGAATCTTCTTTGCTACTTGAGCAGTGGGGGGTGGGATGGGATAGCAGGCTACTTGCTGCTTGTGCTCATCGACACATTTACAAAACAAAAGACACTGATGGAAAGGTGCGAAGGAATTTAAGGTGGCCTGGGATTACACGTTTTTTCATAGGCTTCAGGGATTCTAGTGTTAAGAACATTTATGAAACAAGTGCAACATAAGCAAGAAATAATGTCCAGGGTGCAAGGACTGAAGAATATCTAACTCAAGTGTGGACAAACAAGGGCTGGAGATGATTGACTAAAAAACAATCACTAATAAAACAAATTCATTAAAACCTGATTCCAGAACACAACTACTACACACAACTCTCTGGCCCAATAAGACTCCTTTACTTTTACAAAACTACTGTACCCTCCAACACAGAAGCTTTTCTTTACAATACCCAAACTTCTCCTCTTCTGCTCTGCTCCAGGTGTGTGTTGTCCTACTTCACTCCAAGCTCCAACCTACAAAGCACAGCCAGAAAGGTTCTTTTTAAAGCTGAACTCTCGAGTATTTCCAGAATGTCACAGGTGTATTCAAGAAGCACGTCTGGGTCTCACAGAGTCCTCACACAGTTCCAATGTCCTCAGTATGGCTGCCTGTTCAGACTATTTATCCCATTCAACCCTATAAATGCCCAAATGGGAACACAGTGGGATGCTGCCACCCGGCAAACTGACAATCTCTTACTGTCCTTTTATTATTCTAGTTTCCCGTTTAGGTAAAAAACCATCATCCACCCCAGGTGCGATGACAGCCCATCCAAATAATCCTTTACAACATTTAAGTACCAACAAAAGTGCCTTCTGACTGGTAATTCTTATTAGGTTACTTAATTCTGTGTCTTTTTCCTTTGAACCAGATCTCTGTGGAAAATGAAGTGAAAGAACATGAGAAGCACTTCACTGATCCGATTTGCTGCATTGAAGAAACCCAGAGAAAACTGATTGTGAGGATCAGGGAACAGGAAATGAGAGAAATGGAGATGGCTGAAAGAACCATGGAGCGACTGGAGAAGGAGATCGAGGAGTTGAAGAGGAGAGATGCTGAGCTGAGGGAGCTTTCAGAGGCCAAGGACCACATCCACTTCCTGCAGGTGAGAGTGAAACTTTGTTGAGTATCTGATCAGACTGGAGTGTGTGAGACCTGAGAACATTAAGAGAGAAATTCAGAACATCTGAGGAGTTTGTAACACATGACAAAAACAGACCATTCAGCCCAACGCAGATTATCTTTTCATATTCACCTAATATTTCTAGTAGGCCTAAATAAAGAATTCTTTAAGTTGCTACTTCCATCTGCACCACAGGATAATTTGTTTGATTTTTCTACATTTCTCTTTGTGTAGAACTAACTTAGAATGAAATTTATGCCTAACCAACTCCATTTTAAAATATAACATCTAATAAAAATGACACTAACTCCATTCATATCTTTAAACACTTCTGCCAGGTCATGAAACTTGGATCATATGTAAGGCAACATTTGCCATAATTATACATTCTATTTCCTTTTCGGCTACCTTTTTTTTTTTATACTTCAATTATTTTATTATTAAAATTTCTTTTAGTGAATATATGTATTTTTTGGCAACTACAAAGTAACTAGCTATTGGGAATGTACTATCATACTTTATCTCAGCCTTCATGGGAACTGTTTAACATCATTCCCTGGGTTTATTGTATTGGGACTCTACTTTCAAAAGATACCTCAATTTTAACCTTTTTTAAACTGCTCTGGGGTGTCATTTTCTTCTGGATGTGCCCTCTCTCTCTTGGCAAGTCAGAGGACTGGGACTTTGAGATGTGTTGTCTGACTCCCTCGGTGGGATGGGGTATCCTTTCTACCCCAATAATCAGTAATACCAAAACAACAATAGGCTTTGTAGCCATAACACGGCAATAATATGAAATCTAGGTCAAAGCTATCATATGTAAAAATGTACTACCTTAACTTAAAACTACAAAATGTCAACTAAAGTTCAGAAGCAATGTTTTTATGACCAAACAGTGAACCTTGTGAGCTGGAATGTCAAAGGTCACAAGTATTAATTAAAGAGAAATTATTCACTCACTTAACAGATTTAAATGCCAAGACAGTATTTTTATAGGAGACACACATAATAAGTAAGGCTGCTGGATTGGATTGGATTGGCCAAATATTTTGCTCCAGCTAGAAAAATAAAACTAGGAATGTGAGAATCTTAGTACACAGATCTATCTCATTTGTAGCATGAATCATAATATGGCGATGGGCAATTTATTTAATACTAAAGAGAATCTGATAAATATTTATGCACCTAATGTGGATGACAGAGTTTTCATCCAAAATGTATTTGCATCTATCCCTAATGTGAACACTCATAAAATTATAATGGCTAGAAACTTGTGTTTCAAATCCAGACCTGGATAGGTTTTCAGCTACAGCAGCTAAAACATCTAACTCTGTAAAAATAACTACACAGTCTGCAATGGGTCAGAACTTATCAGACCCATGGAGGTTTTTAAACTAGAGCATATTCCTTCATCTCACAAGTTACTCAACAATTGATTATTTCTGACACTATTATCTTTGACGATACACCTCTGATTGTGGAAGTTAAATCAAAATGTCCTACACACTCATCTCATAGCTGGCATCTTAACCTCCTGTCATTTGCTGATGAGCACTGTACAGAATTCATATCTAAGCAAATTGATTATTTTCTGGAGTCAGCCCTGGGGTATCTGCAGGAATACTCTGGGAAACTCTGAAGTAGTTTTGAAGAGGACAGATTATTTCATATCTTTCTCATAAAAATAAACTGGAAACCAAGAAGGCATCTGAGTTAATCAGCAAAATTACCAGAATAGATCAAGAACATGCCAGGTCTCTAAATGAAGCACTTCATAGGAAAAGACATGTTTTGCAATCAGAATTTAACCTGTTGACTACTAAAGAAACAGAACAACTCATCTTTAAATCGTGGCATCAGAAAAGGCTAATAAGATTTTAGCTCAACAAATCCATAAGCAAGAAGTCCTCAATGCAATAACAGCAATTACCAACACAGACGGAGATAAAATCATTGACTATAAAAATATAATCCACATATTTAGAGAGTACTGTAAATCCTGATTTTCTACTCAATCTACAGAAGATAAGACACAATCTAATCTAGTTCTTTGACTCATTATAGATACCACAACTAGATATTCTTAGTGCAGTGGAATGGAATAAACATCTGATACTCTCAGAATTACTAGACACTATAAACTCACTTCGAAGTGGGAATGCAGCCAGCCCTGATGGCTGCCCAGTGGAATTTTATAAAATCATTTCAAATAAGTTAGCTCCACTATTATTAGCAACATTTACAGAAGCTAAAGACAAAAATATTCTACCTCAAAATTTTCACCAAGCATTAATTTTCATCTTTCCTAAGAAAAATAAGGACTCACTACAATGTGCATCATATAGACCAATCTCACTCCTGAATAATGACGTTAAAATAATCTCCAAAATTCTTACGAGAAGGATTGAGAAAGTGCTCTCTTCTGTAACATCACAAACCAAAATGGATTTATTAAAGGTAGACACTTAGCTTCTAATCTTCAACGTTTGTTTAATATAATATATTGACCCATTAAATCTTACACACCAGAAATCTTGTGATTTGTGGATGCTGAAAATTCATTTGACATGGTTGAATGGGAATACCTGTTCACCACGTTGCAAAAATTTGGGTTTGACCCAAACATATGTGCATGGATCAAACTACTTTATACTAGTCCAGAAGTCTCAGTTTGTGCTGATGACATGATGGTGCTGCTGGGTGCTGGCTGCACACACACCTTTGCCTCAGAAACCGCTGGGAGGCCATCTAGCTGTGTGCTGACGGACTGTTCAGGCATATCAAAATGCAATATTGGATGCTGAAAGAAATGTGGCCAATGAACTAAGGAATATAAGGGCTGTACAATGTGATATGGACCACAATTTAGATGAACTGGTTAAAAATTAAATGCTGCACCTGTATCGATTGTGTTCCACATTATATATGCATCATGCTACATGCTTGCACAATGTGACACACTTTCTGTGCACTATAGAGCAGCATATTAATAACAGTGGAAATGCTTTCTATTTCTGTGGTGGGCTGGCACCCTGCCCGGGATTTGTTCCTGCCTTTCACCCTGCCCTGTGCTGGCTGGGATTGGCTCCAGCAGACCCCCGTGGCCTGTGTTAGGATATAGTGGGTTGGATAATGACTGACTGACTGCTTTCTGTTTACAGAAACAAATTCATTCCCTGACGGTGCCTTTATAGTCTAGTGTCAGTGTCAGACGCCACAACAAATCGATTCTCTGCTCTTTACTTTGAGGTGATTCACATCCTTAAAAGGACTGCTTGCCTTTTACCTCACTAGTTGGAAAAAGCACTTGCAATTCTGCAGAGTTGCCGTGTTTATAGTCTTTCCTGCAATACATGATGTAATGCCAGCTCATTCTTTTAATGATTCATCCCTGGCTGACGTAACTTGTCCAGCGCTGTTGTAATAGGAATGTGCGTGCAGCTGACCGCTCCAATTATATTTTGAAAACCAGATGTTGCTGCGAATTGTGCTTTTGATGTTTCCCAGTTTAACCACACTGTAAGGAAATCTTATCTATCTGGATGACAAGTGGATAATACCATCATATACAGCTCTGTGATGACGGAGAGATACTCCATAAGTCAGCAAGTTCACATTGAAAAGCTCCTGTGGCTAAAAACCCGAGAGTGGACAGAATTTGCAAAGGAGCAGGTAGGGCGCAATTCCTCAAAGTCTACCTTTGCAAAGCTAGCACCAATTGAGCACATAGCACCAAGAGGAGAGCTCTGGGAAATCGACTTAGAAGCCAGTCATCATCATCTATAAATATGCACTCTCTTCTAATTCTTCCATACTAGGGGACTCCGCCCCCTGCTCGCTTCGCTCGCCAACCCCTGGTGTTGGGAATGACAAAGAGCGTGATGTATGAATGAGATATAGAATAGTGTGAAGGTGCAGATGATGCAAATAGAAAGCAAACAATAAAGTGTGTGGCACAGTGTAAAGGTTTATTGGAAAATTTCTTTGTACACACCGTTTAAGTGTAAAAGGTAATTCCAGGTCAGAACTTGTAAGGTCAATGAAGATGGTTATTGTTGTGATCAGAGTCAACTTTGTCAGAGCTTAGAAAGAGTTGTGTCTCTCCAGGAAGTAATGGAATGACTTGGGTATTTATGTTTTCCACATTAATATTTTTTGGACATAATATAGTGCGTTGTGTTAAAAGGGGCATTTGGTCTAATGAGATTGCTGTTCCAAATCTCTTTGTAACTAAGTCGTCGCAGATAAAGGCTTGAGGAATTGTAATAATATGTGGCTGAAGTCCATCTGTATTGGTGAGTGTACCATCTCTCAGTTGTAATAAGCAATTGTTATGATCTGGTTCTGGACATCGTATCTTTTTTACTAACTGTATCTTTTGAAAGCAATGGCAATTGTCTGCGTATTTTAAGGTGCACTGAACAATAGCTGAGTGCATGGTATCTGGAAGAATAGCTAATCACTGTTTAAAATCTCCTCCTAATAAAAGTACCTTTCCTCCAAATCGAATATTATTATTCATAAACGTTTGTAGAAGTTTATGAATGGTGTTGAGTAAGTGACTTCATGCCATTGTACATTCATCAATAAACAACATTTTTTGAAGACGGATGTCACGTGCAGTGCCACTGTTAATGTTCATAGTGGATACTGATTTGTACGATCTAATGCAGTTGATAAAGATTTCACTTTCAGGTACATCGTCAGTTAGAATCTTCTGTAGATATTCAGGATATGAATGTAAAGAAGGCAGTCTAATTTGACCCTTTTGACAACAACGTCTAAATGTATTACTTGTATTGCCAGTTGTTTCTTCAGGGAAGTGAACTGAATGACAATGATTGCAAATGACATTCATTAATCGGAATGAATTTTTCCGGGGTATATTTTGCTTGTGCCGTTTGAGAGGCGCGTTGTTGCATATGTAGTATTTGGGACGTGTTGTTTTGGAGCTGTAATCGATTTGCCTGTGCTGTGTGAGACGCCCGTTGTAGCCTTCCTTGCCGTTAACGTATGTCTGAGACGGGAGGTGTTTCGTTTTGAATCCGTGCCTGTTGCGATGCAGCACTTTGATTGATAGTTTGCGTCATGTGGATCCAGGATGTAGATTTGTGCATATTTGCGTTGTTGATTTGTTTCAGGGTGCACTGTTCCAATGCGATGCAGTATTTGTGCACATATGCGAAAGCAGTATGGGCCATTGCCTTTTGGTGGCCTGATATTTACTAAAAGCAAATGAACTATTGTAGGATCTAACGCAGTTCATAAAGTTTTTACTTTTAGGTATATCGTTAGTTAGAAGCTGTAGTTGAGCTTTGCGTTTTCGGAGTCGAGACATTTTTTCTTTTAGAAATATGGATAAGTAATAAGAAGTATTGCACTCACTGTTAATATGGAGCCTTTTCTGCGGTTGAACGGTTAATAGTGCCTTATGGTAATGAGATCCACCTATGCTGCATAGCCGTCTATTTTGTTGTTTCTTTCGTGTTCGTGTGTTTGTTCCTGTTATCCTTTCCTTTTCGTTTTGTACCCGTGACCGTGTATTCATGACTTGTTTCAATATGTTTCCTTTTCTGCAGTTGAACGGTTAATAGTGCTTTATTGTAAGGAGATCCACCAATGCTGACACCTATCCATATTACTAACCGAGAATGCTAAACCGGATGATGGACGCAGCTGACACCTATGCTGTCTAGTGTGAAGGTGCTGACGTTCACTTTAGAATATGTGGCTTTGGGTGTGACTTCTTATGGATGTGGGGGGGGGGGGTTGTTGAGGATTGTTGTCGCGCGAGCGTCTTCTTTCTTTTTGTGTTCCTGTGTCTTGTTGAATCCCCCTCTTTGTGTGTGTCCCGTCCCTCGCTTGTAGGGTCTGTGGGGTGGTTTTGTGTTCTTTTTTTTGTGTTCCATGGGCTTGTTGAATCCCACTCTTGGTGTGTGTCCCGTCCGGTGCCTGTAGGGGGGGGGGTGCCTTGCTGTTGTGTGCGAGCCTCTTTTTTTTTTTTTTTTTCGGGTCTAGTTTCGTGTGCAATGTGTTTCGTGCTTTTCCTGCGTTTGACTTTGCGCCTCATTTCTCCTTTTTGTATGTGCTCACTCCTTTTTTCTGTGGTCTTGTCCGCCACTCACGGCCCCTCATCCGCCTTTGTCGCCCTCTTTTCTCCGCCTTTCTCCGACTCTCGCGGACTCTTTTTGCGCCTGCGCCTCTCGCGGCCCCTCATCCGCCTCTCTCACCCTCTTTTGTCCGCCTTTCTCGGCTTCTCAGCCGACTCTCGCGGACTCTTTTTGCGCCTGCGCAGTACGTCTTTTTGCAGCTACGGCCCATGGCCGGATGTGCCTGCGTCCATCATCCAGTTTAGCATTCTCGGTTAGTAATATGGATGCGATGCCTTCTAACAGTGCTAAGGCAGCAATGGTAGTTGGAATGGTTTGGCCATTCCACGTACCATTATATTGTTACAGAATGATTACAATCAAGAGAATTAAATTTGTAAATGATATGCAATTAATTTCGGTGTATTTGATAAAGCTGCATCATAGATGTGAATCTAAAAATGAAAAACAGACAACAGAAACAGTAGCACAGCTTTGACGTTCAGTGCTGCCAGTTTGCAAAACCAAGTAGAAAGTGCATACGTGAGGGGGGACACTGCTGTGAAAATGTGTATTGCTTTACACCAAGTTTAGTTTTTATACATCTCGATGTAAGCAAGGAAATGGGTGTACACAACATTTTTGTGTGTACGCACAGTTTATGATAGATAGATAGATAGATAGATAGATAGATAGATAGATAGATAGATAGATAGATAGATAGATAGATAGATAGATAGATAGATAGATAGATAGATAGATAGATAGATAGATAGATAGATAGATAGATACTTTATTAATCCCAAGGGGAAATTCACATTCTCCAGCAGCACCTTACTGATACAAAAAACAATATTAAATTAAAGATTGATAATAATGCATGTAAAAACAGACAATAACTTTATATAATGTTAACGTTTACACCCCCGGGTGGAATTGAAGAAGCGCATAGTTTGGGGGAGGAATGATCTCCTCAGTCTGTCAGTGGAGCAGGACGGTGACAGCAGTCTGTCGCTGAAGCTGCTCCTCTGTCTAGAGATGATCCTGTTTAGTGGATGCAGTGGATTTTCCATAATTGATAGGAGTCTGCTCAGCGCCCGTCGCTCTGCCACAGATGTTAAACTGTCCAGCTCCATGCCAACAATAGAGCCTGCCTTCCTCACCATTTTGTCCAGGCGTGAGGCGTCTTTCTTCTTAATGCTGCCTCCCCAGCACACCACCGCGTAGAAGAGGGCGCTCGCCACAACCGTCTGATAGAACATCTGCAGCATCTTATTGCAGATGTTGAAGGACGCCAGCCTTCTAAGGAAGTATAACCGGCTCTGTCCTTTCTTACATAGAGCATCAGTATTGGTAGTCCAGTCTAATTTATCGTCCAACTGCACTCCCAGGTATTAATAGGTCTGCACCCTCTGCACACAGTCACTTTTGATGATCACGGGGTCCATGAGGGGTCTGGGCCTCCTAAAATCCACCACCAGCTCCTTGGTTTTGCTGGTGTTCAAGTGTAGGTGGTTTGAGTCGCACCATTTAACAAAGTCATTGATTAGGTCACTATACTCCTCCTCCAGCCCATTCCTGATGCAGCCCATGATAGCAGTGTCGTCAGCGAACTTTTGCATGTGGCAGGACTCCGAGTTGTGTTGGAAGTCCGATGTATATAGGCTGAACAGAACTGGAGAAAGTACAGTCCCTTGTGGTGCTCCTGTGTTGCTGACCACAATGTCAGACGTGCAGTTCTCGAGACGCACCTACTGAGGTCTGTCTTTAAGATAGTCCACGATCCATGCCACCAGGTATGAATCTACTCCCATCTCTGTCAGCTTGTCCCTAAGGAGCATAGGTTGGATTGTGTTGAAGACACTAGAGAAGTCTAGAAACATAATTCATACAGAACCACTGCCTCTGTCCAAGTGAGAGAGGGATCGATGTAGCATATAGATGATGGCATCCTCCGCTCCCACCTTCTCCTGATATGCAAACTGCAGAGGGTTGAGGGCATGTTGAACCTGCGGCCTCAAGTGGTGAAGCAGCAGCCTCTTCATGGTCTTCATCACATGTGATGTCAGAGCAACAGGCCGGAAGTCATTCAGGTCACTAGGACGTGATACCTTTGGGACTGGGGTGATGCAAGATGTTTTCCAAAGCCTCGGGACTCTCCCCTGTTCCAGGCTCAGGTTAAAGATGCGCTGTAGAGGACCCCCCAGCTCCAATGCACAGACCTTCAGCAGTCATGGCGATACTTCATCTGGACCCGCTGCTTTGCTGGCACAAAGTCTCCTCAGCTCTCTGCTCACTTGCGCTGTTGTAATTATGGGTGGGGATGTCTCTCCTATGCTGGTATCAGCAGAAGGATGTGTGGAGGGTGCAGTACTCCGAGGTGAGAGTGAGAGTGGGTTAGGGTGGTCAAACCTGTTAAAGAAGTTGTTTATTTGGTTTGCTCTCTTCACGTCTCTCTCGATGGTGGTACCCTTCTTCGAGCTGCAGCCAGTGATGATCTTCATCCCATCCCACACTTCCTTCATGCTGTTATTCTGCAACTTCTGCTCCAGCTTTCTCCTGTACTGCTCCTTTGCCGCCCTGAGCTGGACTCGGAGTTCCTTCTGCACGCGCTTGAGCTCATGCTGATCACCGTCTTTAAAAGCCCTTTTCTTCTGGTTCAAAAGGCCCTTGATGTCACTTGTAATCCATGGCTTGTTGTTAGCATAGCAGCGTACAGTTCTTACTGGAACTACAATGTCCATACAGATGTTGATGTAGTCAGTAGTGCAGTCAACAACCACTCAATGTTCTCACTATGTGACCCCTGCAGGATATCCCAGTCCGTAATTCCAAAGTAGTCTCTCAGAGCTTTCTCTGCCTGAGGGGACCACTTCCTGAATGAGCGTGTGGTTGTAGGTAGGACCCTCACTCTTGGTTTGTAGTGAGGCTGAAGCAGAACCAGGTTATGATCTGCTTTCCCAAGCGCATGCAGCGGGCTGGCGCTGTATGCGTCTTTAACATTTGCATACAGTAAATCAATAGTCTTATTTCCCCGGGTGTTACAGTCCACATACTGGGAGAATACAGGTAATGTTTTGTCCAGCGTCACACGGTTAAAGTCTCCAGCGATTAGCACAAGCGCCTCAGGGTGCTGCGTTTGTAACTTAGCAACAGCAGAATGGATGATGTCACTCGCTATCTCCACGTCCGCCCGAGGAGGAATGTATGCAATAACAACAATGACGTGTTCAAACTCTCTGGGCAAGTAATAGGGACGCAGACTTATGGCCAACAGTTCGATGTCCCTGCCGCAAGAGGAGATTTTGACTTTAACATGTCCAGAGTTACACCACCGTGTATTAACATAGAGAGCGAGTCCTCCTCCTTTGTGCTTCCCACAGGTACTTGCGTCTCTGTCTGCTCTAACTGTGCTAAACCCGGGTAGCTCCACATTAGCATCTGGGATGGTGTTAGTTAGCCACGTTTCGCAGAAACACAACAAACTGCATTCTCTGTAGGTTCTGACATTGTTCACCAGCGCAGCCAGTTCATCGATCTTATTTGAGATTGAGTTCACATTTCCCAGAATCACAGAAGGCACCGAGGGCTTAAAACGCCACTTTCTCACAAGCCGCTTCATTTTTAGCTTAGTGCCAGCTCTGCTGCCACGATACCGCCTTCTTACCTCGTCGGGTAAATAGGGAACTACACTGGCACTGGCATTTGTTCTCAGCGCTCGAAGTTGAGTACTTGAATAGACGAGTCTCGGCGTGTAAAAATCCATGCTCACGTTGTAAAAGTAAGTGTTTCCAGGGAACGAATCCACATAAAATAAAGTGATAGGAGTGATCAATAAAAAAAGAGAAAAATAAAAGTAGAAAAATAAAAGTAGAAAAATACACATACACATACAGTCATACACGGAGCTGCTGAAAAGGCTGCCACTCTCGGCGGCGCCGGAACTGATACATGATGCCCTTGGACATTGACACAAATCAATAAACATACACAAGCCTTGTCTGCAATAAAATTAAAATCTTGCAGTACTTCTTTATATTCCCTGCTCTGTGCTTCAGTAAACACAAATCATCATCAAAAACACTTATAATCCAATTGCCCTTAATTCATTCAGTATATGGAACCAATGTAAGAAGTACTTTAGGACAGAGAAGCTCTTATCTGTTGCATCTCTATATGACAACCACTCTTTTCCATCCTCTCAAACATACACAGTATTTATTGCTTGGAAAACATCTGGGGTAAAAAATTAAGAGTCTTGTACATAGATAATGTTTTTGCATCCTATGAGCAATTAAGCTTCAAATTTTACTTCTCATCAACACAATTTTTCCACTACATTCAAGGTAGAAACTTTACTAAACTGAATCTTCCCAGTTTTCCTCACTTTCTACCTATTTCTATTCAAGAACAAATATTGATCAGACTTGAAGACTCGGACAGCATCTCTACAATATATAAAAACATTTTAAAGTGCCTTCCTTTCAAAGATCCTAGGGCACAGTTGGGAAAGGATCTTTCACTTAACATTTCAGAAAAGGACTGGAAAGCAGCCATGCACAGAATACACTCAAGCGCCAAATCACTCAGTTATTTAACTTAAAATCTTCAAACAAGTGCATTTATCTCAATTAAAATCTCCCAAAACTTTCCCAGGCCGAGATTCAACCTGAGAAAGTTACAATTGAATTCCAGCCTCACTGGGTCACATGTTTTGGGCCTACACCAAATTAACATCATTCTGGACCAAAATCTTTAAATGCCTTTCAGACAGCCTTGGTGTCCCAATCACTCCTAATCCACTAACAGCTGTGTTTGGTGGGCTCACAGAGGGGCTTAAAGTGGAGAAGGACAAACAAACTGTAATGGCCTTTACTTCACTATTGGCACGTAGAGTTATTAGATAGATAGATAGATAGATAGATAGATAGATAGATAGATAGATAGATAGATAGATAGATAGATAGATAGATAGATAGATAGATAGATAGATAGATAGATAGATAGATAGATAGATAGATAGATAGATAGATAGATAGATAGATAGATACTTTATTAATCTCAAGGGGAAATTCACTTTTCACCTCACTTCACAGTTTATGCTAAACTGGAAGAAATTTAACTCTCCTCTTTTAAGTCAGTGGGTAACTGATGTTATATATTATTTGAAATTGAAAAAAAATCAAATTCTCACTTAGAGGATCTGTGCAGAACTTTTACAAAACCTGGCAGGATCTGATCCATAATATTTTAGAATAAACTTCTATATTAGGGAAAAGGATTTTCTTCCTTCCTTGCTATTTCAAAGATTTGTTTTGTTAGCTGGCTCTCATCGGTTTCATTTGGGTGAGGGTTGAATTTTGGTTTTGTTAAGGTTAATTTGATTTTATGGTTTGTTATTTGCTTTTAATTAAAATTAATTAAAAAAGAAAAGAAAATGACTGGTTCACCATCCATCATATTTACTTCTTGCCTAATACCCAGTGCTACAGTGATATTTACTGGCTCCCAGTAACTCTAAGCTGGGCATCTTAAATTTACCCCTCAGCAACTATTGGATTCAATATATACAAAAGCACTAAAATCATAGAAAACATTCTTGAAACACAATCTAAAAAATGTAAAAGGTGTCAATCAAATTGATAGATAGATAGATAGATAGATAGATAGATAGATAGATAGATAGATAGATAGATAGATAGATAGATAGATAGATAGATAGATAGATAGATAGATAGATAGATAGATAGATTCTTTATTATTCCCAAGGTGAAATTCCCATAAACAAATCTCCTATGAAGAAAAACAATTTTGGACGGCGTTTTCCCTTGCCCGGACGCGGGTCACCGGGGTCCCACTCTGGAGCCAGGCCTGGAGGTGGGGCTCGATGGCGAGCGCCTGGTGGCCGGGCCTGCACCCATGGGGCTCGGCCGGGCACAGCCCGAAGAGGCAACGTGGGTCCCCCTTCCCATGGGCTCACCACCTATGGGAGGGGCCAAGGAGGTC
This sequence comes from Erpetoichthys calabaricus, assembly GCF_900747795.2. Taxonomy (NCBI): domain Eukaryota; kingdom Metazoa; phylum Chordata; class Cladistia; order Polypteriformes; family Polypteridae; genus Erpetoichthys; species Erpetoichthys calabaricus. Next base: position 328,816,810 of record NC_041397.2, read on the forward strand.
GGGTGCAGTGTGAGTTGGGTGGTGGCCGAAGGCGGGGACCTTGGCGGTCCGATCCTCGGCTACAGAAACTGGCTCTTGGGACGTGGAATGTCACCTCTCTGAAGGGGAAGGAGCCTGAGCTAGTGCGCGAAGTTGAGAGGTTCCGGCTAGATATAGTCGGACTCACCTCGACGCACAGCTTGGACTCCGGAACCAATCTCCTTGAGAGGGGCTGGACTCTGTACCACTCTGGAGTTGCCCCCGGTGAGAGGCGCCGAGCAGGTGTGGGGTATACTTATTGCCCCCCAACTTGGAGCCTGTACATTGGGGTTTACCCCGGTGGACGAGAGGGTAGCCTCCCTTCGCCTTCGGGTGGGGGGACGGGTCCTAACTGTTGTTTGTGCGTATGCACCGAACAGCAGTTCAGAGTACCCACCCTTTTTGGAGTCCCTGGAGGGGGTGCTAGAGGGCATACCTTCTGGGGACTCCCTCGTACTGCTGGGAGACTTCAATGCTCACGTGGGCAATGACAGTGAGACCTGGAAGGGCGTGATTGGGAGGAATGGCCCCCCCCAATCTGAACCCGAGCGGTGTTTTGTTATTGGACTTCTGTGCTCGTCACGGATTGTCCATAACGAACACCATGTTCAAGCATAGGGGTGTTCATATGTGCACTTGGCACCAGGACACCCTAGGCCTCAGTTCGATGATCGACTTTGTGCTCGTGTCGTCGGACTTGCGGCCACATGTCTTGGACACTCGGGTGAAGAGAGGGGCGGAGCTGTCAACTGATCACCACCTGGTGGTGAGTTGGCTTCGATGGTGGGGGAGGATGCCGGTCAGGCGTGGTAGGCCCAAACGTGTTGTGAGGGTCTGCTGGGAACGTCTGGCAGAGCCCCCTGTCAGAAGTAGCTTCAACTCCCACCTCCGGCAGAACTTCGACCACATCCCGAGGGAGGTGGGGGACATTGAGTCCGAATGGGCCATGTTCCGTGCCTCTATTGTTGAGGCGGCTGACCGGAGCTGTGGCCGTAAGGTGGTCAGTGCCTGTCGTGGCGGCAATCCCCGAACCCGTTGGTGGACACCGGCGGTGAAGGATGCCGTCAAGCTGAAGAAGGAGTCCTACAGGACCCTTTTGTCCTGTGGGACCCCGGAGGCAGCTGATAGGTACCGGCAGGCCAAGCGGAATGCGGCTTTGGTGGTTGCTGAGGCAAAAACTCGGGCGTGGGAGGAGTTTGGGGAGGCCATGGAGAACGACTTTCGGACGGCTTCGAGGAGATTCTGGTCCACCATCCGGCGTCTCAGGAAGGGGAAGCAGTGCAGTGTCAACACTGTATATGGTGGGGATGGTGCGCTGCTGACCTCGACTCGGGACGTTGTGGGTCGGTGGGGGGAATACTTCGAAGACCTCCTCAATCCCATTAACATGCCTTCCAATGAGGAAGCAGAGCCTGGGGACTCAGAGGTGGGCTCCCCCATCTCTGGGACTGAGGTCACCGAGGTGGTCAAAAAACTCCTTGGTGGCAGGGCCCCAGGGGTGGATGAGATACGCCCGGAGTTCCTCAAGGCTCTGGATGTTGTAGGACTGTCTTGGCTGACACGCCTCTGCAACATCGCATGGACATCAGGGACAGTGCCTCTGGATTGGCAGACCGGGGTGGTGGTCCCCCTCTTTAAGAAGGGGGATCGGAGGGTGTGTTCCAACTACAGAGGGATCACACTCCTCAGCCTCCCTGGAAAAGTCTATTCAGGGTTACTGGAGAGGAGGGTCCGTCGGATAGTCGAGCCTCGGATTCAGGAGGAACAGTGTGGTTTTCGTCCTGGTCGCGGAACAGTGGACCAGCTCTATACCCTTAGCAGGGTCCTGGAGGGTGCATGGGAGTTTGCCCAACCAGTCTACATGTGTTTTGTGGACTTGGAAAAGGCATTCGACCGTGTCCCTCGGGGAATCCTGTGGGGGGTACTCCGAGAGTATGGGGTACCGGCCCCCCTGATAAGGGCTGTTCAGTCCCTGTGCGATCGGTGCCAGAGCTTGGTCCGCATTGCCGGCAGTAAGTCGAACCCATTTCCAGTGAGAGTTGGACTCCGCCAGGGCTGCCCTTTGTCACCGATTCTGTTCATAACTTTTATGGACAGAATTTCTAGGCGCATCCAGGGCGTTGAGATGGTCCAGTTTGGTGGGCTCAGGATTGGGTCACTGCTTTTTGCAGATGATGTTGTCCTGTTTGCTTCATCAGGCCGTGATCTTCAGCTCTCTCTGGATCGGTTCGCAGCCGAGTGTGAAGCGGCTGGGATGAGAATCAGCACCTCCAAATCCGAGACCATGGTCCTCAGCCGGAAAAGGGTGGAGTGCCCTCTCAGGGTTGGTAGCGAGATCCTGCCCCAAGTGGAGGAGTTCAAGTATCTCGGGGTCTTGTTCACGAGTGAGGGAAGAATGGAGCGTGAGATCGACAGGCGGATCGGTGCGGCATCCGCAGTAATGCGGGCGCTGCATCGGTCTCTCGTGGTGAAAAAGGAGCTGAGCCGCAAGGCGAAGCTCTCAATTTACCAGTCGATCTATGTTCCTACCCTCACCTATGGTCATGAGCTATGGGTAGTGACCGAAAGAACGAGATCGCGAATACAAGCGGCTGAAATGAGTTTCCTCCGCAGGGTTTCTGGGCTTTCCCTTAAAGATAGGGTGAGAAGCTCAGTCATCCGGGAGGGGCTCAGAGTAGAGCCGCTGCTCCTCCGCATCGAGAGGAGTCAGATGAGGTGGCTCGGGCATCTGATCAGGATGCCTCCTGGACGCCTCCCTGGTGAGGTGTTCCGGGCACGTCTAACCGGGAGGAGGCCCCGGGGAAGACCCAGGACACGCTGGATGGACTAAATCTCTCGACTGGCCTGGGAACGCCTTGGGATTCTCCCGGAAGAGCTAGAAGAAGTGGCCGGGGAGAGGGAAGTCTGGGCATCTCTGCTCAAGCTGCTGCCCCCGCGACCCGACCTCGGATAAGCGGGAGACAATGGATGGATGGATGGATGGAAATTCCCATACTCCAGCAACAGCATATTGATAATAACAATATTAAATTAAAGAGTAATAAAAATTCAGGTATAACAGACAATAACTTTGTATAATATTAACGTTTACACCCCCCCCCCCCCCCCCCCCCCCCCCCCGGGTGGAATTGAAGAGTTGCATAGTGTAGGGGAGGAATGATCTCCTCAGTGTGTCAGTGGAGCAGGACGGTGACAGCAGTCTGTCGCTGAAGCTGCTCCTCTGTCTGGAGATGATCCTGTTCAGTGGATGCAGTGGATTCTCCATAATTGATAGGAGCCTGCTCAGTGCCCATCGCTCTGCCACGGATGTCAAACTATCCAGCTCCATGCCTACAATAGAGCCTGCCTTCCTCACCAGTTTGTCCAGGCGTGAGGCTTCCCTCTTCTTTAAGCTTCCTCCCTAGCACACCACCGCGTAGAAGAGGGCTTTCCATACAACTGTCAGATAGAACATCTGTAGCATCTTATTTCAGATGTTGAAGGACACCAGCCTTCTAAGGAAGTATAGTCAGCTCTGTCCTCTCTTACACAGAGCATCAGTATTGGCAGTCCAGTCCAATTTATCGTCCAGCTGCACTCCCAGATATTTATAGGTCTGTACCCTCTGCACACAGTCACCTCTGATGATCACGGGGTCCATGAGGGGCCTGGTCCTCCTAAAATCCACCACCAGCTCCTTGGTTTTGCTGGTGTTCAGTTGTAGGTGGTTTGAGTCGCACCATTTAACAAAGTCCTTGATTAGGTTCCTATACTCCTCCTCCTGCCCACTCCTGATGCAGCCCACGATAGCAGTGTCGTCAGCGAACTTTTGCAAGTGGCTGGACTCCGAGTTGTATTGGAAGTCCGATGTATATAGGCTGAACAGGACCGGAGAAAGTACAGTCCCCTGTGGCGCTCCTGTGCTACTGACCACAATGTCAGACGTGCAGTTCCCAAGACGCACATACTGAGGTCTGTCTGTAAGATAGTCCACGATCCATGCCACTAGGTATGAATCTACTCCCATCTCTGTCAGCTTATACCTACAAAATGGTTCTTAAAAATGTTTAAAAAAACGTGAAAGTGCTTCACCAACTTGTTCAAATAGTCATTTAAAAGGTTGAAAAATGCTAAACAAACACTGGAAGTGTGAATGGGCCCAAATTCTTCTTAAGCTTCTTACACAATAATGTCTCGTCTTGTGTACTTAGTCAACTCTGCACCCGTCTGCCAGCTACACCCTCAGTCCCCTCATTTACAGTCGGATGACTCGCTTCTCAGGTATTAAAAAATTATTGAGAGTCAAGATGGATAATAAATTATGTGAAACTACACTGAAGTGTACTCTCAAATAAGCAATACATTAATGAAACATCATCACCCATTTAACCAGGTTGGCTGTCCACAACACAGATCTCTTACATCAGAAGAGCTTCTTATAACAAACATTTCATTTATTTCTTCATGTCCTCTCTACACTTCTGATGGAGATTTTCTCATCTTGCTGTGTCCTTCCTGCTGATGGAGACTCGCTCAGCTGCACTGTCACTGCTGATTACTCTTCTGATAGCCTGAGAAAGGAGCTGTCATATCTGAAGAAGAGTCTGGAGAAGATCAGCCAGTGGGACTTCATGACATTGACACCAGGTACAGCGTCTGTTCATGTTTTGTCCATTTTTATAGTCCTTTAGATAGATAGATAGATAGATAGATAGATAGATAGATAGATAGATAGATAGATAGATAGATAGATAGATAGATAGATAGATAGATAGATACTTTATTAATCCCAATGGGAAATTCACATTCTCCAGCAGCAGCATACTGATACAATAAATAATATTAAATTAAAGATTGATAATAATAATGCATCTGAAAAACAAACAATAACTTTGTATAATGTTAAATGTAAATGTTAATGTTTACACCCCCGGGTGGAATTGAAGAGTCACATAGTGTGGCGGGGGAACGATCTCCTCAGTCTGTCAGTGGAGCAGGACGGTGACAGCAGTCTGTCGCTGAAGCTGCTCTTCTGTCTGGAGATGATACTATTTAGTGGATGCAGTGGATTCTCCAAAATTGACAGGAGTCTGCTGATCGCCCTTCGCTCTGTTAGAAGGACCTGAGTGGCAATAAGAGGGAACTGGGAGATGAGACGCATGAAGTAGGCCTGCTGTTGAATATTCATCTATCAAATGTTGCTGTTAAGAATTTGTGTTATGTATAGTTCCTTTTACAGTGACTAGCTGCTTTTTACATTTCTGGTCTTACATAGCTAATTGCCGATGTCACTGGAAAAAAGTTGAATATGACATTTCAGAGTAAGTTGATCACACTCAATTGTATTTTTACAAATTTCAGAAGAATATTTTTTTAATTACATTTACAGAAAATTGTTTGTCTTTAATTTTGTATGGAAAGCAAGTGCTTCTGCAATGTTTTTGCAATGTGACGGTTTGTGCTATAGCATTTGTCATTTTGTGTTTTATTTTTAGTGCACTGCATTTGTAATACATGTTCTGAACTAACTTTACACAATGCTGTCTTCACAGTTTCTACTCTTGATTTTTCTTTTAATTTTCAGGTCATGAAGCTCCAATTTTTGCCCTACAGCCTCCTGAACCTCGGAGCAGAGAGGAGTTTTTACAATGTGAGTTTGTGCTTTGACTGAATGGATCATCATATTGGAAATCATTTCCTTTTAAATATTCAAGGACAGGCTTATGACATGAAAGTGTAGATATCAGAAAATGCCGCTTAGTGTGATCAACTGAGACTGGTGCATTATGGGATAGAGAGATTCAGTTAGTGTGTTGGGAATGAGTATCTTCAATTGTCAAGTGAATACATTCAAAGAAATCACAAACCCAAAATTAAAATGAAATTCTCTCAACTATGCCAGGTCCACCTGTCACACAAGTGCAAAATGCAGTGTTATTTTTGTCCTCTCCAATATTTTGGCACATGCTGCCTTTTTTCTTTTCTGTTTTCCATTCTCCTCTTTCTGTGTGTCTCTATTTTGCTCATTTTCTTATAATTATAATTTTATTGATAATAATAATGTCTTTTTTGGAAAATTTTATATATAAAACAGCTGAATGTGCTTTACACAAATGTGCTTTTCTCCCACTTTTAACGTGTACATAATACATAGAAAATGACAGAAATCTCAATAAGCCATTCTCTCATTTCCAGAACACACCAAGTCCATGTCACATTTTCAGAATTTTGGACATTTCCCTCCCTGACTCATCCTTGGGTAGCTTTACAAGTTTACTGATTTATGTTATTCAAATAAATTCAATCAGCTTCTCAAATTAATTGTTGATCAGCGGCTGATCCTCATCATTGACTTATTCATTTAGTGGTGGACCCAGATGCGGCATTGTCCTTAAGACAGGGTTCACACAGCCACAATTGCACATGGCCAATTTGCAGTCACACATCTGTGGGATGTTGGAGGAAAACCAGAGTGACATGAGGAAAACATGAAGACCAGAATCAAAGTCATGAAGATGAATCTGTAAGTCCTCAGCTCCAACCACTGGACCATCATGCTGTCCTGAATCGTGTTTTGCCAATTTAGTTCCATCTTTGTTTTTCTTATTATTCTTAAACCACGTCTTTTGATTTTAAAGGTCATTTCTATTGAATGAATCATCTCCTAGCAGCTTCAGCTCACTCCATGATGAATTTCTTCATGAACTGCACATCTCTCTTCACTCAATGGCCCTCTTGTCTATGGTCCAGTAAAAAAATGAGCTGTCAGTCACAAGTTTTATGACAATTGATTACAAACATTTCATTCTCAGGCAGTTTTTAATGTAATTTTTATTTTCATATTATGTATAGCCCTGATTGTGGGGCGGCTCCTAGAGGTTTAGTAGGCCATTGGAAAAGGAATAATGAAAGACTGGGGATGGAAGGAGCAAAAGAAACATCAGAGGATTACTGCGAGGAAAGGAAAACTCAGTTTGGTGCTGAAGTCCGACAGTGGATTGATTTTAAATTAAAGAGGTGGACGGTGACAATAAAAAGTGACACTTAATAAAGCCAGCGGTCAGTGTGGACAGTCCATTAGAACCCTGACCTTGATGGGGACTGGTGGCATTTATCATAATTCCAGAAATTTGTTTTAAATTCCTATAGATTCTGTCCAATCAGAGCTCTTTACTGTCGACACTGCACGCAATCAAGTCTCATCAGCGCAGCTCCTGATGGATTCTTTTTAATTGTGATAATTTTTAATGTTGTGCTCTGCCCCCAGTCCTGTTACCCACTCACTGATTTCCACACTTTTTTTTCATTTTTCTTCTTTCAGACTTCTGTCCACTCACACTGGATATCAACACAGCACACAGAGGCCTCCATCTGTCTGAAGGAGACAAGAAGGTGACACGTGATGAGACAAAGATTGAATATCCTGATCATCCTGACAGATTTGACCGCACTTTCCAAGTTCTGTGCAGAGAGGGTCTGACTGGGACTCGCTGTTACTGGGAAGTGGAGTGCACAGGAGACATTGTGGTGACAGGAGTTGCATATAAAGGACTGAGCAGGAAAGGAGGGGGCAGGGAGTGTGGTCTTGGATTGAATGACAAGTCCTGGAATTTGGTCTGGTTTAATTCCCAGTACTCTGCATATCACAATAACAAGCAGACTGTAATCAGCGCTCCCTACAGCCCCAGAATAGGCGTGTATCTGGACTGGCCTGCTGGCTCTCTGTCATTTTATAGTGTCTCACACACAATGACCCTCCTGCACAGGTTCAACACCTCCTTCACTGAGCCGCTCTATCCAGGGTTTTTCCTTGGTTGTGACTCCAGTGTAACAATCTGTCATCTGACATCATGTGACCACTGACCAGTACCTTTCATTGGTCACCTGATGTATTCACTTGAGGTCCTCTTTGTCTTTGTGTTTGTAGTGTGGAGTTAAAAAGAATTTTACATAATTGGTGGGTAGAGAACACTTCTGTGTTTGAATGTGGGAATGAGAATGCAGAGCAAGTGCAGTTGTCAGGGTCCCCATTATTAGTGGGTTTGAGTAGCCAATCAGCTGTGTATGTCATAGTGGGGGAGGAGATACATCAGACCTACAAATTCCAGTCTGACCAGCAGGGATCACTGTTGATTCACAGCCACATGTCCTTTAAGCTGAGATCCCAACAACTGTGGTGGCTCCTGAGTATCAATGAATGTCACTTGTTAAGTCCAACAGATGCAGCATGTGGGTCTGATGGAGCAGCACTACTGAAAAGCATTTTATATACTAAATATTAAGAGCCTTTAACCACTGACTATATGCTGGAGCATAGTTCTGTCCTCTCTCCAGATAATTTGTGCATCTCTTGTGCCAATGAATGAATTCATTGTGAATGTCTAAAGATGAAGACTCACCATTCAGTCAGGTTTCTGTCATACTGATGGAGTTTTGTGTTTTACTGCAGTACTTGTGGTCACTTTAAATATTAATCTGCACCTCATCCTTCCTAGTCTCAGATGTGTCACTGTTACGCAATTTCTAGGAAATGAAATAGCTGACTGATTTCACCATCACTGTTGGAGCTCAAAGTGCAAATCAGATTTAATATATTTTAAGAATTTACTTTTTCCTTTAGGACCCCTTAAATTGTGGAGTGTCATCTCACATAATTTTTTATAAAGAGGCACGGGAAGACACAGACCGACAGCCACTACAACCTGCATTGCAAGGCTTACCAGCAGGTGGTGACTGTGAGTTGTAAATATGAAATCTTGATGGCGTCTTGGCGGTTTGCGAGGAAAAGGATAAAGTGAAAAGGTGTGATTGGTGAGGGTGATTGAGATAAAGCTTGGGGGGATAAAAGGCAAGATTTATGTCTTCAAGAAACTGACTTTCAGAGCTGTGATATGAGTTGATCCTCCTGTAGCCAAAACGTATGTACCCTCTAGTGGCCACTCTACATATTACATTCAAGGGTAAATGCTGGAGTGAAGCTTTTGGTAAAGATTAAAGAACTGTTTTTCAGACAATCTTAATATTGAAATTACCTTTGAATCATCTCTAACTGACTCAAACTAATGAAAAGGTTTTAAGTGGTAGGATCAGAAGAATGAGAGGTAGTCAAATAACATGCCGAGATCCTAAGTTGAAGTTGATCCTACAGCTTTTGTTTAGCCCAAAACATTCATCAGAATTTAAAGTTGTTACTGAAAAGGAGAAGTCAGATATACCAGGAATAAAACATTTTGTGCAATTCAACATCATACAGAGATTTTGTTGAGCATGCCACTGTTACTCTCTGTATGTAACATTCTGGTGTTTGAGTGGTGAAACACTGCCTTTTGGTGGAGCCCCTTAGCCTTTGTGCCACACAAATCAGACTCACCTGGTTGGACCAGGCACCCCCAATCGGCTGGGCATTGGAGTTTCAGTGTCCACACAAGACAGCGTTACCTAAATAGCATTAATTATAATGATAGCAGGCAAATAATTAGTGAAATTTTACAAATATTTAAAATGTATTCATGACAACCCCAAAGACATATATATTAGCAGAATATAGGTATAAAAATAGAGTTATAAAAGTAAAGGTGTAAAAATAGAGCGACAAAGAATAGTAGAAATACATGACATGCACTCCAGAAGACAGAATTCCTTCCCTTCTCTTTGCACATTCAAACGTATCCTTTTTATATACTCTGCGGAAAATTGGAGCATGTAGTATAAGGAAATAACATCTACATCAGCAATAAACTGATGTTTTTCCCTATAGAGGAAAGAGTTCCAACTCATCCAATTGAATAAAGTGTGGTCTCATAAACCTCACAAGACTCGTCACCACTCCATTTGATATCAGGAAAGATAAAGCAACAAAAGACAGTCTTGCAATGTGTGAACTCACAGCTTCACCCCAAGATGTCCTGCTTCATTAATGTACACATTTATAGAAAGACTTTCAGCGATGATTAGAACAGAAACACAGTCTTCAGAAAGGATTCCCTGTCACATTGGTATTAATTTAGCATCAACACATTACACGTGTTATAGACATTCTTAATTTAATTCCAGTACCCTTTGAAAACTGTAAACTGGCTGCCTGCCCATTTCTCAGCCATGTCTGCTGCGACCACAGGAGCTCTTCCTTTTCTATGTTGCAGGTACAAGTACAGTTTCTTATCTGATACACTCTAGTATACCATAAGTGGCCCATCAGATGACAGGCGTCAATGCACAAAGATCAGTTGTAAACTATGATATCGTAAATGTCTTACCTAGGTCTTCCTTTCACCTTGGATGCTGTATGTTTTCTTCATTATGTAGCACCTTGCCTTTCATCATTAGTCACATCACATTACATTGAATCATTGCTGACAAACAAAACCTGACTTGAGCTCAAATATATGATGCCTTTTATCCTAGGCTACATGTTTTATGAAATGAGTAAAAGGAAATATCTTAACAGGTTGACTTCAGTAATATTTTGAACATTAAACAATGATGGAATGCTTGACTGAAAGAGATGAGAAAATGGAAACTGAACAATCAGGAGAAAAGTCAATCAGACTCAAATGATTTGGTCTGACAAACCGTAACTGATCTGACATACAATAACACTGGCTTTACCTTTGATGGACAAGTTTTTAAACTGAGGAATATCTTTTTTTAATATGACATTTCATTCACAATGTAATGGTCAAACATAAAAGGGCTTGTGGTTATAAAGTGGCCTTTAAAGTGCTGGAGGAGCGGTCACAGATTTGTCATGACTATAGACAGGCTGTCATCTCTAGCCACGGCCGTCATGATTTACAGCCATGGCAGGTGTTGCTAATAACGTGGCCGGTCAGCGGTATGTCTCTCCATCAGTGCAATGGCTCTTGACTGAGAAGGATTATTTATGTTTTTACCCAGCGACAAATGTGCTTTGTGTTATTGAATTTTTACATTTAATAAATTCCATCTGAAATTTCCTGGAGTAACTGTGATATATGACTGGCAGACAGAAGAGGAAGACGAGAGTCTAGACTGTGGTAAAAGAAAACACAGGCTTTTATATAAATATATTTTATATTCAAACCTTCTATGATGAATGAAAACTTTGGACGGCGTTTTCCCTTGCACGGACGCGGGGTCACCGGGGCCCCACTCTGGAGCCAGGCCTGGAGGTGGGGCTCGATGGCGAGCGCCTGGTGGCCGGGCCTGCACCCATGGGGCTCGGCCGGGCACAGCCCGAAGAGGCAACGTGGGTCCCCCTTCCCATGGGCTCACCACCTATGGGAGGGGCCAAGGAGGTCGGGTGCAGTGTGAGTTGGGTGGTGGCCGAAGGCGGGGACCTTGGTGGTCCGATCCTTGGCTACAGAAGCTGGCTCTTGGGATGTGGAATGTCACCTCTCTGAAGGGGAAGGAGCCTGAGCTTGTACGCGAAGTTGAGAGGTTCCGGCTAGATATAGTCGGACTCACCTCGACGCACAGCTTGGACTCTGGAACCAATCTCCTTGAGAGGGGCTGGACTCTGTACCACTCTGGAGTTGCCCCCGGTGAGAGGCGCCGAGCAGGTGTGGGTATACTTATTGCCCCCCAACTTGGAGCCTGTACATTGGGGTTTACCCCAGTAGACGAGAGGGTAGCCTCCCTTCGCCTTCGGGTGGGGGGACGGGTCCTAACTGTTGTTTGTGCGTATGCACCGAACAGCAGTTCGGAGTACCCACCCTTTTTGGAGTCCCTGGAGGGGGTGCTAGAGGGCATACCTTCTGGGGACTCCCTCGTTCTGCTGGGAGACTTCAATGCCCACGTGGGCAATGACAGTGAGACCTGGAAGGGCGTGATTGGGAGGAATGGCCCCCCCGATCTGAACCCGAGCGGTGTTTTGTTATTGGACTTTTGTGCTCGTCACGGATTGTCCATAACGAACACCATGTTCAAGCATAGGGGTGTTCATATGTGCACTTGGCACCAGGACACCCTAGGCCTCAGTTCGATGATCGACTTTGTGGTCGTGTCGTCGGACTTGCGGCCACATGTCTTGGACACTCGGGTGAAGAGAGGGGCGGAGCTGCCAACTGATCACCACCTGGTGGTGAGTGGGCTTCGATGGTGGGGGAGGATGCCGGTCAGGCCTGGTAGGCCCAAACGTGTTGTGAGGGTCTGCTGGGAACGTCTGGCAGAGCCCCCTGTTAGAAGTAGCTTCAACTCCCACCTCCGGCAGAACTTCGACCATGTCCCGAGGGAGGTGGGGGACATTGAGTCCGAATGGGCCATGTTCCGTGCCTCTATTGTTGAGGCGGCTGACCGGAGCTGTGGCCGTAAGGTGGTCGGTGCCTGTCGTGGCGGCAATCCCCGAACCCGTTGGTGGACACCGGCGGTGAAGGATGCCGTCAAGCTGAAGAAGGAGTCCTACAGGACCCTTTTGTCCTGTGGGACCCCGGAGGCAGCTGATAGGTACCGGCAGGCCAAGCGGAATGCGGCTTTGGTGGTTGCTGAGGCAAAAACTCGGGCGTGGGAGGAGTTTGGGGAGGCCATGGAGAACGACTTTCGGACGGCTTCGAGGAGATTCTGGTCCACCATCCGGCGTCTCAGGAAGGGGAAGCAGTGCAGTGTCAACACTGTATATGGTGGGGATGGTGCGCTGCTGACCTCGACTCGGGACGTTGTGGGTCGGTGGGGGGAGTACTTTGAAGACCTCCTCAATCCCATTAACATGCCTTCCAATGAGGAAGCAGAGCCTGGGGACTCAGAGGTGGGCTCCCCCATCTCTGGGACTGAGGTCACCGAGGTGGTCAAAAAACTCCTTGGTGGCAGGGCCCCGGGGATGGATGAGATACGCCCGGAGTTACTCAAGGCTCTGGATGTTGTAGGACTGTCTTGGTTGACACGCCTCTGCAACATCGCATGGACATCAGGGACGGTGCCTCTGGATTGGCAGACCGGGGTGGTGATCCCCCTCTTTAAGAAGGGGGATCGGAGGGTGTGTTCCAACTACAGAGGGATCACACTCCTCAGCCTCCCTGGAAAAGTCTATTCAGGGGTACTGGAGAGGAGGGTCCGTCGGATAGTCGAGCCTCGGATTCAGGAGGAACAGTGTGGTTTTCGTCCTGGTCGCGGAACAGTGGACCAGCTCTATACCCTTAGCAGGGTCCTGGAGGGTGCATGGGAGTTTGCCCAACCAGTCTACATGTGTTTTGTGGACTTGGAAAAGGCATTCAACCGTGTCCCTCGGGGAATCCTGTGGGGGGTACTCCGAGAGTATGGGGTACCGGCCCCCCTGATAAGGGCTGTTCGGTCCCTGTACGATCGGTGCCAGAGCTTGGTCCGCATTGCCGGCAGTAAGTCGAACCCATTTCCAGTGAGAGTTGGACTCCGCCAGGGCTGCCCTTTTTCACCGATTCTGTTCATAACTTTTATGGACAGAATTTCTAGGCGCAGCCAGGGCGTTGAGGGGGTCCGGTTTGGTGGGCTCAGGATTGGGTCACTGCTGTTTGCAGATGATGTTGTCCTGTTTGCTTCATCAGGCCGTGATCTTCAGCTCTCTCTGGATCGGTTCGCAGCCGAGTGTGAAGCGGCTGGGATGAGAATCAGCACCTCCAAATCCGAGACCATGGTCCTCAGCCGGAAAAGGGTGGAGTGCCCTCTCAGGGTTGGTAGCGAGATCCTGCCTCCAGTGGAGGAGTTCAAGTATCTCGGGATCTTGTTCACGAGTGAGGGAAGAATGGAGAGTGAGATCGACAGGCGGATCTGTGCGGCATCCGCAGTAATGCGGGCGCTGCATCGGTCTGTCGTGGTGAAAAAGGAGTTGAGCCGCAAGGCGAAGCTCTCAATTTACCAGTCGATCTATGTTCATGAGCTATGGGTAGAGACCGAAAGAACGAGATCGCGAATACAAGCGGCTGAAATGAGTTTCCTCCGCAGTGTGTCTGGGCTTTCCCTTAAAGATAGGGTGAGAAGCTCAGTCATCCGGGAGGGGCTCAGAGTAGAGCCGCTGCTCCTCCGCATCGAGAGGAGTCAGATGAGGTGGCTCGGGCATCTGATCAGGATGCCTCCTGGACACCTCCCTGGTGAGGTGTTCTGGGCACGTCTAACCGGGAGGAGGCCCTGGGGAAGACCCAGGACACGCTGGAGGGACTATGTCTCTGGACTGGCCTGGGAACGCCTTGGGATTCTCCCGGAAGAGCTAGAAGTGGCCGGGGAGAGGGAAGTCTGGGCATCTCTGCTCAAGCTGCTGCCCCCGCGACCCGACCTCAGATAAGCGGGAGACAATGGATGGATGGATGGATATTTTATATTACATATAATATGTTTATATTATTTTTCTTGTATTTTTACAAAGATAAATGTTTTATTTGATTACAAGCGTCACAATGAATGTCATAATTTGTTTCATCCTTTTTAATGGCGTAACTCAATCCAAATGAATTCACAGACCTTTACCGTACCTCTAGAACATTCTGAGAGGAGCTTCTGAGCTTCTCACGCCTCCATTAATCCTGCATGACATCAGCAGCTGACCAGCAGTGTGGGCATCGGTGACATGGACTGCTTTCAGCCTCACGTTGGCTTTTATAAAGGTGCTCATTTGTGTTCACTTCGCTTGTGGAAATAAACATTTCAGCTGTAGTGCGTTCCCCTACAGCAACACATCAGAGGTGTTCAGCCACAGACTACACACACAGCTTGTCAGCCGCCCTCCACGTCATTCACCAGAGCTCAGTTTCTTACCACAGGGCTACTAGTGGAAATTGAATCGAGACCATGGCAGATAGTGAGCTATACATAATACCTTGGGATACCACAGGACAGCTTTACACAACACAAACAAATTAAAGATACTTCTAGGCAAAAACAGAGCTGAAAGGAAAACACAACAACAGCACCCCAAAGCAGCCATAAAACGACTCACTCTTGTGCCTGCTGATTGGGGGGGGGGGGGGGGGGGGCTGTAATAGAATTAATTTAAACAACACACAGATTCATAATTTAAGAACAGCAGACATCAACACTGCACAAAGCGATAGTTCATGCAGAGACAAACTCCACACCACAGACATCACAGAGGACATAACAACCACACAACTTCAAACACAAGCATGGACACAGAAAACATTGCATGGCAGGCATCATCATGAACTTCATCAGCCTTGTGTGGATAAGATGGCATCAAGTAGCTGGTTAAGCTATGGTGAGATGTTTGGTGATACAAGAAGTGCTTATGTTGGCCATACAAGATCAACTGATAAACATGAGAAACTACAAAAATCTATTGTTGAGGAGGCTAATATGATAGAGCGTACTTGCAGATATGACCACAAGGAACACGAAATAGGCTGTAAACTATTGACAGAGAGAGATGACATGACAGACACAGTGAGACAGCAAACATCAAGAACTGGCAGCACAACACAAACCAGTTGACCATACAGACCAGATTAAAAGTACAGAAAATAGCACACATAAACTAGACTGGGACAGAACACTAGTGTGATAATTATTGTTTCCACCACTGGTTTCATCTTACATTCACAAAAGCCTACAGACATGACATATAAACCAATACACAGACAGAAAACTGCAGAAAGACTACAGCCATTTGAAATAAGTGTCACATAGTGGGGACAGTCACAAACGCAAACCTCTAAAACATCTACATGTTTATGGACACACTGCATGAAACTGACCAATGGCTTAGTCAAGGCCCAATTGAGGCAGTATCAATGGTGCTATCCCAGAAAAAGCTATTATTATTATTATTATTTTGTGAAGCTCAATAATATATATAAGAGATAGAACTGAATCCCTTCAGTGCCTTCAGGCTGTAGTGATGCTCATATTCATAATCATAATCTGGGGCGGAGTGGTGGCTCTAAGGCTAAGGATCTGTGCCGGTATCCAGAAGGTTGCCAGTTCAAATCCCCCATCACTGCAAAAAAAAAGAGATCCTACTCTGCTGGGCCCTTGAGCAAGACGCTCAACCTGTAATTGCTCCAGGGGCGCTGTACAATGGCTGACCCTGCGGGGTATGTGAAAAGGAACAAACTCCTAATACAAGAAATTGTATAAGGCAAAATAAAGAACAAAAAAAAATCTTATTCTCCTGTTTGTTTCTGTGTTTTAGCTCTGTTAATATATTATTTCCACTACAGTGTTACAGCCTCATTTCTGGTGAATATGCCCTGCTAAGATGACCTCACACTGCCTGGTTGATTCTCTCTACCTCTTTGTAAAGGCCACTATGAAGGATCAGGACCTGCGTTTGGAGGAGGAAGCTGTCATTGTTATCGTTTTCTTCAGCTGCACGTGTTCTTTAGCACAATTGGCTAAAGATTTAAAATGGAAAGGGGACAGAACTTCAGAATTGTTCTTCTCACTTGTTGAGAGTTGTCTTTCATTCTTGGTTTGGAAGTGGATGTTATTTTTGCAGCTTCCATCTATTGTCAGTCAGTCAATCATTGTCCAACCCGCTATATCCTAACACAGGGTCACGGGGGTCTGCTGATGCCAATCCCAGCCAACACAGGGCACAAGGCAGGAACAAATCCTGGGCAGGGCGCCAGCCCACCGCAGCCCATCTATTGTGTTGCTGCTATGTTACTTTCACTAACGATTCCCTTTACTACATGGATTGTTTTAAATTTGTAAAGTCTAAACTCCACATTTGTGTCTTGTGAATACATTTTGATTATTTCTAGTACTTGCTCTAATTGTTAGTTTGTTCCTGAATAAATGTTTATGTCCTGTGACGGATGGCCATGACCCATGCCTGGCTGGAATGCCCCTGTAGCATATGTACCAGGGGAGCAAGCATGGGAAACACAACATCTCCCCCTGGACGCTAGATGGCAGCCTCCCTGGGTTGCATTGGTGCCTCTGACTCCCCCTGACACCCTGTTGAGTTCTGCAGGCGCTGCCAGGGGGTGTTGCAGCAGGGGCTTCTGGCCCCTTCTGGGCACTAGTTTCACCACACCCGGAAGTGCAGCCGGATGTCGGCAACCAAGCATCTGGAGCACTTCCGGGTACCCAATAAAAGGAGCCAGTGACCACCACTCAGCGGCCAGAGTCGGGTGGAGGAGGACGAGGTTGCCTGGGAGGAGTGGTGGTGCAGAGGAAGAGTGGTTTGCTGTTGTGTTGGTGTTTTTGAGACTGTGTTGTGGCTGGGGGACACAGGGAAGACGTGCCCTCCAGCTGAAGAAAATAAACATTTATTTATTTTATATGTGTACCTCCATGTCCAATCTGTGTCAGGTTGGGCGCATATATAGCGCCTTGTTACAGTCCTCAATGTAGAACTGTGTTGGTTTTTGACTTTGTCTCCATATTGTGTGTTGTTAAATCTGTTTGGTAGTTGCTTGAGGGCGAAACAAAACAAGAGAGGGCTAAGTGAGTCTCCCTGGAAGTTTCCTTGTCTTCTTTGTGTTGAGTCTGTGTATTGATGTGTACATGACGCGTTGTTCTCTACTGTCCTATTTGTGATTGAGTATGGGATGTATTTTGTATAAGTGTAATAATACATGCAATGATATTGACATGTACTGTATTACTATTATTATTATTAACCATTTTCTAAACTTGCTTTGTCCTGAGCAGGGTCATGTGGGAGCTTCAGCCCATTACATCAAGCTTATGGATCAAGCCACAAACAATCCCTGGACAGGATGCTAGTCCACTGCAGGACACATACAAACAAACACACCAGGGGCCTCTTTAGCATCAGCAATCCACCTAACCTGCATGTCTTAGGACTGTGGCATGGAACTGGAGTACCTGAAAGAAACACATATGGACATGAGGAGAACATGCATCCTCCATGTGGGGAGGACCTGGCACATGAACAGTGGTCTCCTTATTGTGAGACAGCAGCACAACCACTGCACCACCATGCCACCCAACTCTTCTTCTTCATCATCTTTGTTTTCTTTCTTTTTTAATGAAAACACTCATTGTAATGACTGTTGGCCACAACCTCTTATAAAATAGGAAACAGTTTAGAAAATCACTGAAACAGAGAAGTCAATTAAATCACAAAAAGAGGAAGAACTAAAACAAGGCCAAAAGGAGCCATGCATGAAAATTTGCTTTCAGTGTCTGGGGGGTCTTATCGGTGGTTCATATATCGCTGCTTTGGGGTGGATACAGCCTTCATTGAAGTTTGGACTTCCCACCTAGAGCAGATGCCTCTTTCAAATCCTAATGGACAGCTTCATGAGGGCTTTCAGATGTTTTAGAGGATTTCCTGATTAACACACATGGAAAATGATAGAGAACAGTGTTGTCAGAGAGCATCAATGGTGTAGACTTCCTTATTATGTACTTCAGTTGCAAATCAGCACTCCTGGAAACCTGTAGTGCCACTGATGGCAGGGCAGATGTTGCAAAAAATCTCCCATAGTAGACAGGGAGAATAACTGAAGGGAACAAAGACAACTCTTGATGTTTCAGAGTTTGTTTCGTTCTTTTCATGGGAGACCAGAAGTCCATAGCACCAGATGCACCTAAGAGGGACTTCCCCTTCTTGTGTGATGACCACCACGTTAAAGTAAATGGAATTTAATAACTTCTGCTGCACTCTACTGTATATAATTGAAAAACATCTGCTTGGCATACATCATCAAGGTCAGAGAGCCAACTCTGTAGGACAACGTGGGCATTGCCTCAGTTTGTTGAGCTTTCAGTGGCACACAAGGCCTGCTAGGAGAGGCGACTTAATGGCAATGCAGAAAGTCAGCTGAATCAACACCTGCCTTCCAGAGTGAACACTAAAATGAACAACGAAACTGCAGCTGCACCAACTCTTTGGCCAGCTCTGTACTTCATCTGGATACAAAGCTGTAAATGAAGGATTAGCTAACATGTCTAGAGAAACTCCTTCAGATAAAGCTATGCCCAACAGAGACAGTCTTATAAGTTTGTAACCACCAACTGAACTGTAGATAATTCTGATGGGCAAATTAAGTGACCTTTCAGCAGGTACTGGAACTGTAAGTGAAACAGAACCTCAGTCCAATAACCAGAGGTGATACCTTCCTTTAAAACTCAGTTCATGCACCTCTTCTGTCTCTTTCGAGCAGGAAGCTGAACCGTTGAAATAGAGCAAAAAAACTCTCTTGGTCCTGGAAGCTCCTCTCCCATAGAGCTCTGAAGCTGCGTGTCCTGAACAACATCCAAGATCTACACCTCTGTGCCAGCAAATGAGCCCTATTTGGAAAGACAGAGAAGCAACCAGGAGCGGACTGGGTCTCAGAACCGGCCCAGGCATCCTTCAGTGAGTGAGGAGGTGACGAGGTCCACCCACTCTGCCCATTATTCATTGTAATTTTCTTAAAATTTGTGATGGGTACGCGGCTCGCTACTCTCTATGAGCCTATGATATGAACTCTGTCTAAACTGTTGGCAAGCTTAATCTGCACACTGTTGTTTAGACATAACTTAAAATTTGATGACATGCTTAGAAATAAAATTTAATGCAAAATAAAAATTTAGTAACACGGCTTACACGTTATTAGAGTACATGTCAAATGTCAATGTCATGTCCAAGTGCCAGTACCCTAGTAGCCTAGTAGCTGCCCATTTACAATGAAATGAATGATAACCTCACATGATTGAAATGTTCCATTAACTTAACGATAAACTATAAATGTTCCATCCTAATATGAAAATTCCTATCCTGTGCTTTATAACTTTATTTCATCATACTAATAATCACAGCTGAAAACCACTAATTATCGCTCACACCGTTGACCAGAGAACAATAAAATGCATAATACATCATCTAAACTAATTATTAGTACTGAAGAATTTAAATACTGGATATGAGATGAGATAAATTTCAATAATGTATACGATAACTGAAATTTAGCGGTATTGAAAGAGAAATTGGCAAAAGGCAGTTTTGACCAAATTTTTCGCTGCAACGTTGTGTACTGACAACTAAGACAACTTGATGACGTAATACGGTGTATTATAGAGGACTATTTAAATCACAGTACCAGACAGGTAATGTTTAGTAGTTTAGAAAATTAATTTTAATGTCAAACAGTAACCAGTACATGAATAAATACATTATTTCATGAAATGGCCAGCCCATGAGCAGACCAGAGTCCGCGGCCCACCAGTCATTGCCCAAATGCCCTAATGGCCAGTCTGCCCCAGGAAGCAGCCATTACTTCAAGAAGTGACATTTATTGTAGTTCCTAAACTCTTGTGACAGAAACAGTTCTGCTCTTACCTATGAAGTTACAGGGACACAACAAAGAGCCTAACAGCATGACAAGGAAGAACACAGCACATCTTGGAATAAAACTCACATGGCAGAGACAAAGCGTGCCCACCACCACAAGAGGAGTTCTCTGTCCAAACCCCAAAATGACGACACGCAATTCACATCATTGGATGGTGTGATAAAACTGTCAGTGATAAATTAGAATTCTTTTCTCTTTATTCCATTTGTAAATTTGTTGAATTTGTGTAATGTGAACTGTAGATTGTAATAAATAAATTAAATATAATGAAGTGAATGAACCTTTAACAGACACCCTGAGACAGTTTATCTCATCTCTTACTGTATATCATATTGTCACCTTGTTCTCTTCACTATCTGAGCTCATATTTCACTGATTAACTGATCGTAATGTTTGCTCTCTGTGGGTGCTTTAAATCTCCTCCTTCTTCTCACTGAGCACAGACAAACTTTCACTTTAATTTCTTTACAAGTCACTTCCTTGTCTATCGGACTGTTTTTCTCTGCCTGCCCCTCCTCAGACTAATGATGGCTGGTGCGCAGATATGTGGATTACAGCTTATGGTGTCTGGACACTCTGACTGACCCCATCTCAATCTCCTGTGGTCACAGTTTCTGTCTGAAGTGCCTTACTGACTGCTGGGATCAGAGCCAAGAGTTCAGCTGTCCACAGTGCAGACACATCTTCACCACCAAGCCTGAACGGCACATAAATGCTGTGCTAAATGAAGTCATCAAGAAACTAAAGAAGAAGACTGGACTCAGTCGTTCACCTCCTCCTCCTCAGAATTATGCTGGTCCTGGAGACGTGGAGTGTGACTTCTGCACTGGGAAGAAGTTCAGAGCAGTGAAGTCCTGTCTAACTTGCATGGCCTCCTTCTGTCAGAAACACCAGCAGCCTCACAATGAGGGAGCTGCATGGAAGGACCACCAGCTGACCGATCCTGATGTAAATCTAAAGGAGAAGCTATGTACAAAACACCAGAAAAGTTTGGAAATATTTTGTAAAACTGGTGAGACGTGTATCTGCCTGGTCTGTGTGGTGACTGGACACAAAAATCATGAAATAGTAGAGCTGGTGATGGAAAGAGAAGAAAAACAGGTGAGTGTGGTTTAGTGTTTAATAGAAACAAACTAAATAAGAATAGTTAAGGGATTTATAAATCTATTCATTCATCTTATAAACCTGATTTTTCAAGTACACGTAGTAGGGAGCTGGAGCCTATCCTGGCGAGACTCAGCATTATCCATGGACAGCCGAAGAGCAGATTGGTCTCATTACAATGAGCTGAGTTTCTTTGGGCTCTAATTAGCTTTTCTTTTGAGTATCTAAGGCAGGGGTGGGCAAACTAAAGACTGCAGACCAGAATCGGCCCCTAGCAGGGGTGCAAGGAGTGAGAGGGAGACTCATAGAAGTATCTAACATTCTGGCCTTCATGAGTTGTCCTTAACAAGATGACAATACAGTTAGCTGATGCAAGTCACCATGCAGTGTGATCCAAAAATAATTCACTAAACTAAGCTTTTACCTCAAAAATGGATACTTTCAGTATTGCTGGCCCATACAGGGTAAGTGTGTGGCTGCTTGCTTGCCGTCATGTACTTTTAACACTAGAATTCCCAAAGCCTGCAAAAATTTTCATTCTTCCTGAAAAGCCTACTTTCCCCTTACACATGTATGTGCATTAGCTCTAAAAAGACCAATTATTTATCAGTGCCGTTATAATTACCCTAACATGACATAATCTCGATATACGGAGCCATTTCTGAACAAATAATACTAGTAGTGTCAGATCAGGGGGACCATGAATGTGTTAAGTATCATAAATTTACACAGACTGTTCACACACTCAGATCAAATGCATGTTTTTATTATATGCATTTATGTGTGAAAGTGTTTCATGAACATTGCAGCAGTTTATTATCCAGCAACAGTGATGTGAATACGTTGTCTGCTGTTACGCTTCTGCCTTTGTCCAGAAACGGCTCCATAAGCCTCATAACTACATTCTAGGAAAGTCCTTCCCCCGTGGGATGACTAGTAGCACATGAGGGGTTTATATGCAAATGCAGACCCTTTTCAGAATTAAAGACACTAAGACACTCGAAACTTTCACATTCAATGCAATTCCTAATTTAGGAAAGACAACAGACAACTTCTTCACATCGCTGTCGCTGGGTAATAGACTGCTGCAAAGTTCACAAAACATGTTCACGCTCCCCCCTCCTGACACTGTTAGTATTATTTGTTCTTACTTTTGTGACACAAATATAATGAATATATCGAGCTTATGTTACGTTCTAGCCCTAATGCACAGCAATATGTCATTTGAACAATTTCTTTTTATTTGATTTTATTCTTGGATGAAAGAACACTTGTCTCGTTACTGTAAAAATGAAGTCTAAATGGCATTCCCAAATAAAGACATTTTCATGCATGAGTGGTTTATGTGTGTTTCACATTCAAACAGTCATATTGAATATGATAAATACATGTCTTTTGAGTAACAGTCTGTAGGTTTGTTTCTTGCAAAAGTTATTGTGTGCCGGCTGACATCATAGAAGCGCAATTATCAAAATAGTAAAAGCTCACATTGAAGCGGTTGTATTTGATATAATGAACACATACATTTGCTTTGTGTCTACAAGACCTAACATTTATTGTTTTGTTGTACATTTACACAGATCTTTGTAGACATGGATGTACAGATTTCAAATAAAGATATATATCCTTATTTATATATCTCTTTACAAGTCTTTGCCAAGTAAAATCTTCAACACAGACTTGAGCTGTAAGTGAGGGGATTTGAGCTGGTGGTGTTAAACAGAGAGTGTAAGTGTCAGGAGGGGCAAACGGCTGGCTGAATGGGGGACGGGTCAGTGCAGGATGAGCGCTGCTAATTGACACATTTGGAAAGCAAAGGTAGGTATGAGGCCAAACTGATAAGGCCTTACGAGTTTTCTCACATGTGTTGGGAAAAATAGGGAGATCAAGAGAAACTAAATTTTGGTTGAGATTCTGTTGTTAAAGAATTTGATTTTGCATGTGGCTGATTTAAGGCCTTTTAGGGGCAAATTTTAGTCACATGTCTGTATTGCACTCCAGAATAAAGTCTAAGATTCTTACAATAAATTGAACGTAATATTGCTTTATTCTCACATTAATTAAATAAGTAATTATGCACATCATTTGGGATTAGAGATAATTTCACTCAGTGTTGGAATAAGGCCATTTTGAATGTAAACACTCTGAGTGAATATTACATCTCATGTATGATTGTGAGGTGCACTCTGATCTTTAACAATTTGGCAAAACAACTTGGTAAGGGTGCTAGTTTGGCTTTGTATGTCATAACTACTACACAATCATAATGTATATTGAAGTCAGGTAAAGGAAAGTTAAATTCAGTCCAGAGGGTTGTAAATTAGTGCCACAATTCAGTCTGATTCTGTTTAATATCAAATATGAGCACATCAAACTGGCACTTTTAGAAGCCATATTCAGTTCATCATATCAAACTCTTGACTGACTTTTCATGATTTATGAAGGAAAGTAAAACAATTTAGTGCTGCTTCAAATAAAGGACTAGTGCCAGATTGGCTATTCCAAATCCCAGTAAGTAGACATGAGTATGTTCTCAGTAGAAAGTCGATCATTTAAACAACTTTATTTACAGGTTAGCAAACAACATCTTACACAGCAATACTTGGTCTATTTATGTTGTCTGTTGTTTGTCTATCATCATTTCAGTTATTGCTAGTAAATGAGACTGAATGTAGTTTTCTTTTACAATCTAAAGCAGCCCACCATGTAATAATTTATTTACTCATCTTCATCATTGATATTTGAAATAGTTAACTTTCAATTGTCTTCTTATTTCTAAAATTAAAATTTTAATGTTCAGTTTCCACTTGAACTCACCACCTATGAGAGGGGCCAAGGAGGTCGGGTGCAGTGTGAGTTGGGTGGTGGCCGAAGGCAGGGACCTTGGTGGTCCGATCCTTGGCTACAGAAGTTGGCTCTTGGGACGTGGAATGTCACCTCTCTGAAGGGGAAGGAGCCTGAGCTAGTGCGCAAAGTTGAGAGGTTCTGGTTAGATGTAGTCGGGCTCACCTCGACGCACAGCTTGGACTCTGGAACCAAACTCCTTGAGAAGGGCTGGACTCTGTACCACTCTGGAGTTGCCCCCGGTGAGAGGCGCTGAGCGGGTGTGGATATACTTATTGCCCCCCGACTTGGAGCCTGTACACTGGGGTTTACCCCGGTGGACAAGAGGGTAGCCTCCCTCCGCCTTCGGGTGGGGGGACGGGTCCTAACTGTTGTTTGTGCGTGTGCCCACCCACCCTTTTTGGAGTCCCTGGAGGGGGTGCTGGAGGGCATACCTTCTGGGGACTCCCTCGTTCTGCTGGGAGACTTCAATGCTCACGTGGGCAATGACAGTGAAACCTGGAAGGGCATGATTGGGAGGAATGGCCCCCCCGATCTGAACCCGAGTGGTGTTTTGTTATTGGACTTCTGTGCTCGTCACGGATTGTCCATAATGAACACCATGTTCAAGCATAGGGGTGTTCATATGTGCACTTGGCACCAGGACACCCTAGGCCTCAGTTCAATGATCGACTTTGTAGTCGTGTCTTCGGACTTGTGGCCACATGTCTTGGACACTCGGGTGAAGAGAGGGGCAGAGCTGTCAACTGATCACCACCTGGTGGTGAGTTGGCTCCGATGGTGGGGGAGGATGCCGGTCAGGCCTGGTAGGCCCAAACGTGTTGTGAGGGTCTGCTGGGAACGTCTGGCAGAGCCCCCTGTCAGAAGTAGCTTCAACTCCCACCTCCAGCAGAACTTCGACCATGTCCCGAGGGAGGTGGGGGACATTGAGTCCGAATGGGCCATGTTCCGTGCCTCTATTGTTGAGGCAGCTGTGGCCGTAAGGTGGTCAGTGCCTGTCGTGGCGGCAATCCCCGAACCCATTGGTGGACACCGGCGGTGAGGGATGCTGTCAAGCTGAAGAAGGAGTCCTACAGGACCCTTTTCTCCTGTGGGACCCCGGAGGCAGCTGATAGGTACCGGCAGGCCAAGCGGAATGCGGCTTTGGTGGTTGCTGAGGCAAAAACTCGGGCGTGGGAGGAGTTTGGGGAGACCATGGAGAACGACTTTCAGATGGCTTCGAGGAGATTGTGGTCCACCGTCCGGCATCTCAGGAGGGGGAAGCAGTGCAGTGTCAACACTGTATATGGTGGGGATGGTGCGCTGCTGACCTCGACTCGGGACGTTGTGGGTCGGTGGGGGGAGTACTTCGAAGACCTCCTCAATCCCACTAACATGCCTTCCAATGAGGAAGCAGAGCCTGGGGAGTCGGAGGTGGGCTCCCCCATCTCTGGGACTGAGGTCACCGAGGTGGTCAAAAAACTCCTTGGTGGCAGGGCCCCGGGGGTGGATGAGATACGCCCGGAGTTCCTCAAGGCTCTGGATGTTGTAGGGCTGTCTTGGTTGACACGTCTCTGCAACATCGCATGGACATCAGGGACAGTGCCTCTGGATTGGCAGACCGGGGTGGTGGTCCCCCTCTTTAAGAAAGGGGACCGGAGGGTGTGTTCTAACTACAGAGGGATCACACTCCTCAGCCTCCCTGGAAAAGTCTATTCAGGGGTTCTGGAGAGGAGGGTCCATCGGGTAGTCGAGCCTCGGATTCAGGAGGAACAGTGTGGTTTTCATCCTGGTTGCGGAACAGTGGACCAGCTCTACACTCTTAGCAGGGTCCTGGAGGGTGCATGGGAGTTCGCCCAACCAGTCTACATGTGTTTTGTGGACTTGGAAAAGGCGTTCGACCATGTCCCTCGGGGAATCCTATGGGGGGTCCTTCGAGAGTATGGGGTACCAGACCCCCTGATAAGAGCTGTTCGGTCCCTGTACGATCGGTGCGAGAGGTTGGTTCGTATTGCCGGCAGTAAGGCGAACCCATTTCCAGTGAGAGTTGGACTCCGCCAGGGCTGCCCTTTGTCACCGATTCTGTTCATAACTTTTATGGACAGAATTTCTAGGTGCAGCCAGGGTGTTGAGGGGGTCCGGCTTGGTGGACTCAGGATTGGGTCACTGCTTTTTGCAGATGATGTTGTCCTGTTTGCTTCATCAGGCCGTGATCTTCAGCTCTCTCTGGATCAGTTCGCAGCTGAGTGTGAAGCGGCTGGGATGGGAATCAGCACCTCCAAATCCGAAACCATGGTCCTCAGCCGGAAAAGGGTCGAGTGCCCTCTCAGGGTAGGGAGCGAGATCCTGCCTCAAGTGGAGGAGTTCAAGTATCTCGGGGTCTTGTTCACGAGTGAGGGAAGAATGGAGCGTGAGATCGACAGGCGGATCGGTGTGGCATCTGCAGTGATGGGGGCTCTGCATCGGTCTGTCGTGGTGAAAAAGGAGCTGAGCCATAAAGCAAAGCTTTCAATTTACCAGTCGATCTATGTTCCTACCCTCACCTATGGTCATGAGCTATGGGTAGTGACCGAAAGAACGAGATCGCGAATACAAGCGGCTGAAATGAGTTTCCTCCGCAGGGTGTCTGGGCTTTCCCTTAAAGATAGGGTGAGAAACTCAGTCATCCGGGAGGGGCTCAGAGTAGAGCCGCTGCTCCTCCGCATCGAGAGGAGTCAGATGAGGTGGCTCGGGCATCTGATCAGGATGCCTCCTGGACGCCTCTCTGGTGAGGTGTTCTGGGCACGTCCAACTGGGAGGAGGCCCGGGGAAGACCCAGGACACGCCGGAGGGACTATATCTCCCGGCTGGCCTGGGAGCGCCTCGGGATTCTCCTGGAAGAGCTAGAAGAAGTGGCCTGGGAGAGGGAAGTCTGGGCATCTCTGCTCAAGCTGCTGCCCCCGCGACCCGACCTCGGATAAGCGGAAGAGGATGGATGGATGGATGGATGGATGGATGGATGGATGGATGGATGGATGGATGGATGTTCAGTTTCTCTGGGCTTCAGTTATAATGTGTTTTGTAATAAATTATAATCATTTGATTTACCACAAGGTTTTCCTCCATGCATGGTAGTGAGGAAAGTGCTTTACAAATGTAAAGAATTATTATTATTATTATTTTATATTATCTGAGGTCAGTAAGATTATTCTCAAGACTGTAAGTGAAAGTGAATTCTATTCAGACCACACATGTTCTCTTGTGTTTAAAAACAGAAACAGCTGGGAGTGACACTGAGTGAAATCAGGAGGAGACTTGAGAAGAGAGAGAAGAAACTGAGGGAGATGAGGAGGGTTATGGAGCAGAAGAAGGTGAGTGGAATTAAGATGGAACTTCAGATGGAAGCGAGAGAAAAGTAAATTTAAACTAGAACAGCTGGCAGAGCTTCATTTGTAATGATGGCTAGGTAAATGGAGAGAAGACATTTTATTGTGTCCTTCATAATACTATACCCCACATTTTATTCATTAGTGATTCAGAGAGAATGACCCTCTTGTCCTTTGGATTTTCCATCCCACTGCGACTTTACGCCCCCAAACACTAATTCAAACTGCATGTGGGTAATGATCTTCTGAATTTGCTTAGTGGGCACAAAATTGCTTTTGTTTATTCCTAATAGAATTCCTGTGTATTAGTGAAACATGAAATCCCTCATCTAAACACAAACTTACTTCTCACTAACACTCCTGCTCATTATATTTGTTGCTCAGTCATAATAATTCTTTTTTTAAATTTGCCTGTGATAAATGTTAAGTTTACATTAGTGACTCACTTCTCAAAATGTAGCCCATTCAGATCCCTACATCATACATTAAATCTTCTAATCTTGTCAGTGGTACATATAGAACCACTGAGGTGCCAACCTTGTCATTTCACCTCCTGAGCTTAGCTCCCAGCTCCTTAAATTTGAATCATACAACTGATAGCCTACCTTTATGTATTTTATTTATTACATTCTGCACAATAACAACTGAATTCATCCTGACTCTATTCAAAATACTTACTCATCTAGGGAGGTCTTCTGTCTATGAATAAAACAATATACTGTAGACTTTAGGCCCAAAAGCAAACCTGCATCGTAGGCACCACTAGAGTCTGGGTATCACTACTTTTCTTTCTTTGTGCACTGATTAGGATGTGTCCTGTTCGGTCTTCTCATTTCTAACTATCAACTCAGAATTCTCAGAGTAGCCATCCAGTCTGACAACTTCATGAAAACAGTCAGACACCGCCACCTCTGGGATTGGTGCAGCTGATAGGTTGTATCTACTTCCCTGTACTCCTCCTGTACCTATTTAGCAGTAAATGCTACCTCTCCAAAAGACACTTGGGTTAAGTTCAATTCTTCTGGCCAACGCAGGCTACTTAACACCTACTCCAATTTAATGATCCTGACCTGGAGATGCTAGAATAGTTGACAGCTTTCACAGGTATAGAACTCATGAAATCAAGCCTCCAAATTTTGAGTATCTTGTAGGACTTTGCCTCATTTTTAAAAGCTGTTTGGCATGGGAAAGACACTACATACATAAAATTATTATTATTTAGTTTTATTATTGTTTAACTCTTTTTAATAATATGAATTTACAGATATGTTTAAACTGAGTACAAAAGTTGTTTAATACTTAATGTCCCCATATATGCCCATATTTGTTAAAAATAATTTCTCATTTTTCCTGTTGCTTCTCATGCCCTGTAGTTGCCTACTGTGTGTCTTGATCTTTTCTCAACTCTTCCATAACTTCTGATTTTTCCCCTAAAGGACAGACTCTTCACTGGTTTGTTTGTCTACTACTGCTGCCCATACATGGCCTGATTTAATGGCCTCTCTCCTTGAGTGAACTTTTACTAGGACAACTGCTTACTTGCTTGTGTGTGATGTAACTGAATTAACTAATAAACTCTTTCTGTACTTTAATGCATTCCTCCCTTGTGACCTGCCCTTAATTCCATTAATTGTCTTCTCTTGCCAGTTGCATAAGTGTAGCACTAGAAGTGTCAACCCCAGGCTTCAGAATATGAAGAACAAGCAATCCTACTGGTAGTTACTAACAACAACAATAATAATAAAAGCACTTTACTTCATATTGTACTGTGTGGATAATTGTATGTGGCAAATTAATTCTTCTTCTCAGTTGTGCAAAAAGTCATGGACCATTAGGCCTTGAAACTTGATATTGATCTTAATTAAGAGCTTATGACATGATTTGTGCTGCAGTAGGAAAAAGTTAAGTGAAGGGTACCCTGATAACATAATAGAGCCTTGTGTTTTTGTCATAATGAATGGCGGAGTAGCCATGTCTAGCAGGAAAAGAACAGAGGCAACATCTGCTGAGAGTAAACCATATCTCACAGGCCAATCAGAGACATATTAACAACAGGGTAAACAATACAGGTTAGACAAACATGAAGAGCTGTGAAGAGTTATGTCTCTGAACTCTGTGACAGTAAGCATTGTCACACAGGAGTGATTAAGGAGCAGATAACGGACTCAACGAGCAACGCAAAACCACAAAGCAGGGGACTGCGACAATGTACTAACAGATCTCTCTTTATTTTAGCAGGAAAGATGAGAAAACAGCCCCTTGAGTTCTTCGCCAGATATCCGGGTCTCTTCTGGGTTCCTCTCGCTTCCTCCGGCCCACCAGTGATGACGTCACTATCCCACAACCCTCAGCCCACTGTTTCCCCATTTCTGTTCCCACTGCATAAATTGTCCATCTTGAAACTAATTTTTTGTCTGTTGTACACTTTACAAACATGACCATAAGATTGAACTGAGAAAATCTACAGTATATGGGGACGGAATCCCCAACCCTTAATCCTGGTTTTTGTGTTTATTTCTTACAGCATGAAAAAGAAGCATGTGCAGTACCTTTCATTTGTCTGCACAAAATGACATATGTGAGACCCATTAAGACCCCTCGTTCCGAAACTCAGGTGACACATCTGTCGAGGGTTGTTTGTCCGCCACAAGACAATGGCAGGTTCACCGCGTCAC
The DNA here is from genome assembly GCF_900747795.2 of Erpetoichthys calabaricus. Classification (NCBI taxonomy): domain Eukaryota; kingdom Metazoa; phylum Chordata; class Cladistia; order Polypteriformes; family Polypteridae; genus Erpetoichthys; species Erpetoichthys calabaricus. The sequence continues at coordinate 328,846,984 of NC_041397.2, forward strand.
TGAGACAACTACTAGTTCACAGTGTAACATGTATGTTGGCCAAGGGTTGATACAAGGAGTAGTACTTTTACTTTTATGTTACCCCCTCCCCCAGCACGACTTGATCCGAGCTGCTGATCTGCAGCTGCAGGACCGACCTGATGAGGAGGACTATCTGTTCATGAACTGAAGAAGGGAGCCAGGGCAGGACGAATGATAATGTCACTGCTTGTTTGCTTTGTTTGCGTGAAAGTGGTAGCTCCTATTTTAATAAATACGCTTGCTGTTCCTGTTTTGTTTTGAAATAATGCTGGTTTTCCTGAAGGCATGGACTTCAGGTGCAACACAGTGACTCAAATGTCACAACATCTGCTCACATCTTTAAGCAAAATTGGTTGTTTTCATCAGAACCAAAAGTAATGCACTCTGATTACAGAATAAAGTTATTCCTACAGTTACTGTATGCCACAACAAACAACATGATCCACAAGCTCATCTTAGTGTCAATCAAAAAGCAGAAGTCGTTTCACTGGCAACAAATGACAAACAATGAGACACTGCCACACATACCAAAGTGCAAAATCGGCCTCAATATAGAGCCTTTGAGTGGCTTGAAAACACTGTGTCGCATTGACTTGGCAAACAGCCTACACGGTACAGAGTGCATGACAGGATTTTAAAGAGCACCTTAAAGAAGACCTCTGTGATAGGAAGCAGGAACTACCTTCCTTTAAGAACCAGAGGTCTGAACATTTCCTAGTATGATTTGATTTAAATATAATTTAGTACAATATTTAGTTAGGTCCCCTCAAGAGCTCTTGAACGTGAAATAGACAGTCATTTTGGGGACCCCATCTTATGAAAAACAAAGATGAGAAGAAAGAGAACTACATTGTGAAAGAAAACAGTATAATAAAAAAAAAACGTGAAAAAATACATAACAAAGAGAGATTTAATAAATAGTGAATAACCATCAAAATGCTAATATATGAATAGATACTGAAACTATGGTTGGCCCAAATTATCGGAAGTGAAGCTAAATGGGAGAGTCTATTTGAGGAAATCCAAAGGTCATTCATTTCATTTAAACCAGCTGACTCAGCTGTGTTGAGCTTAAAGATCTAGTTTTGTGTGTGCTTTAAAGTGTTCTTTAAGGATATTTGTGCAACAACTGCAATGAAAGTAAGATGAATGTCCAGGGTGTAAGGACTGTAAGTCCATGAAATTAAATACTAATATCTCCATCTTACATGTTTGACATAATGACTAATGGGAACACACAAGAGTGGACCATAAAGACTCTTTTACTTTCACACAATTATCTTCCAACACATAGGTTGTTCTTCACCATACCTATACTTCTTCTTCTGCTCTCCTTCTCTGCTCCAGGTGAGTGTTGTCATACTCCACTCATGGCTTCAACTCACCCTACAGAGCAGGAGAGGCTCTTTTTAAAGTTAAACTCTTGAGTATTTCCAGCCAGTGTCAGGTATACCCCAGAAACACCTCCAGTTCTGACAGAGGACATTGGAGCTGTCCCCCAGCAGCTCACTCTACCAGCTCCAATGGATCTTAAGAGAGCGTCCTATTCAGACACATATCCCATACAGACCTGTGGGTGCCCAAATCAGAGCACTGGCTTAGGATGCTGCCACCAAGCAAAATGTTCCTTAAGATGCTCTCATCCACACTAGCTGTGATGCCAGCCCATCCAGACTATCCTTTATAACATCTAAATACCAACATAAGTGTCTTGTGAATGGTAATTCTTATTAGGTGACTCAACTCAGTGTCTTTTTCCATTAAATCAGATCTCTGTGGAAAAAGAAGTGGAGGAACAGAAGAAGAGCTTCACTTATCTGATTCACTGCATTGAAGAATCCTGGAAGAAATTAACTGAGATGATCAGAGAATAAGAAAAGAGAGAAATGGAGAAGGCTGAAGCTGTCATGGAACAACTGAAAAAGGAGATTGAGGAGCTGAAGAGGAGAGACACTGAGTTGATGGAGCTTTCAGAGACCAAGGACCATGTCCACTTCCTGCAGGTAAGAGCATCCCTACATAGGGAATCTGATCAGACTGAGGTCTATGGAAACTGAGGACATTTAGGGGGAAATTCTAAATATCTGAGTATGTACAATGTTACAAGAACAGACTATTCAGCCTAACACATATTGTCATTTTATTTTTGCCTAATATAAATCAAATATAAAAAAATATCAGATTTCCTGCTGCCATCTGCACCAAAATATAACTTATATTTACAGGTCTGTGGATGGAAAACTAAATTTGTATGAAGTATACGTTTAACCAAATTCAATTCAAAAGATGGCATCTAATAAGATATGTGCTGCCGTCTAAAATGTTTTGTCCATGTAGTGCATACACCCCACACATAAGGGCACTATATCAGCCAGCTTCCCTGTAATCCTCTCGACTTTGTCAGGTTGAGGATTGTGATCAGCCTACAAGTCTCTCTCATCAGTTACACTTTGTAGCTGCAGGCCTACTATTGTATAATTAAACTAAAGACCTTTCTTCACATGTGTGTAAGTCCTTACATTTACTGTAACTTAATTAACTTCATACCAGAACAATAAAAAGCATGAGCTCCAGGACTGACCCTGCAATCCCTACATTTGTTGTGGTCTGGGAGTCCCAAAGCACATACATTCCAATATGTTCCAAAAGAAAAAATCCCCACTTAAGGAGGATGCAACACTCCAACCCCGGAGAGTAATAAGGGCAAGCTCTCTTTTTATTTGTTCTCAGTGTCTATTTCAGCATTTCTTACACTGAGTTGCACACTGCACTATGGATGAATATATATATTCTTGGTCTTGTGTGTGATTTTTTTTTAAATCTGAGGTGTGTGATTAACTGTTGTCTGTATGTCAATTATGTAACTTATAATTGGAGAGTCACCAAATCCAGAGTGAATTTCCTTGTATGTCTGCATACTTGGCCAATAAATCTGATTCTGCTTTATTAAATGAAAGCTTTCATCTTCACAATAAATATTCCAGTCTCTATGAACACAAAGGAAAAATGGAATTGCCCAAGACACACAGCAATCCAAAGCAAACAAACCCCAATCCAGGGAAACAAAGAGTCATCAAAAAACAGCAAAAAGATAAAAAATCTAGAAATCCAATAAATCACAAAAAATAACCACAAGTACACTCACCAACTATTTGGCACATTCAAAGCAAAGTGCCAAGAAATATGAGAAACACTCCAGATCTATAGGGCAGAGGGCAATTGCTGGAAGTGACTGGGGTACTACCCATAAAACACATGAAACATAAGCAGGGCATAGTATGTAACCACCTAATAATCAGATTGCAATTCAGACCTAAGAATGTAATACTCCAATCTTCACTCAGTCAAATAAGCAAATCTGCCACTGTGGCGCCATGTCAGAGGCTTCACCTCAGGTGCCGACAGCTGAGGTTCGATCCCCATAAGGGGAGGCAAAAAGTGTGTACACCTAACAAGCCCCAATAAGAGTGAAACATGTGTTGTGCACTCTTTGTGTTATTTGGTAGATACTGTATAACAATGCACAAAATATAAGAAAGTATCCATCCATCCATCCATCCACTATCCAACCCGCTATATCCTAACTACAGGGTCATGGGGGTCTGCTGGAGCCAAACCCAGCCAACACAGGGCACAAGGCAGGAAACAAACCCCGGGCAGGGTGCCAGCCAGAAAGTATCATTAACATGAAACAATGACCCAAATGTGAACAAACATACCCAAAACAAGAATAACGAACTCTAGCCAAGGGAGGAACCCTGAGTCAAATATAACAAATTTGTCAAGTTCTTCACACCATAATGCATTGTTTTCTGTGCCACGTCAATTCTGCACCCACCTGTTAATTTCACTCTCAGTCATGCTATCTGATGGCTCACCTCTCATGCATTAAAAGCTTATTGAAAGTCAAGGTTGATAACAGTTTATGTGAACTGAAACATTCTCATGAAAACAAATAAATTAATGGAACATTATCACCCCAATTAACAAAGTCAATATCACATATCTTTTAAATGAGAACAGCTTCTTGTAACAAACCTTCTTTTTATTTCTCCTTGTCTCCTCTTCTCTCCTGATGCAGAATTTCTCATCCTGCTGTGTTCTTCCTGCTGATGGAGACTCACTCAGCTTCACTGTCACTGCTGATTTCTCTTGTGAGGACCTGAGAAAGGAGCTGTCATGTCTGAAGAAGAGTGTGGAAAAGATCAGCCAGTGGGACATCAAGACATGGACTTCATCAGGTACGCTGTCTGTTCACTTTGTATCCAATGCCAAAGTCCATCAGAAAGACCAAAGTGACAATAAGAGAAAGCTGAGAGGTGAGATGCATCAAGAAGGCCTCCTCTTTAACATGTACCTATCAGCCTTTGTTATCAAGGATTTTATTATATAAATAGAGCTTTTTAATGACTAGTTGAGTGATATCACACTCCCATGTAAAAAAATTGTTTTGAAACTTGCCCAATACTTGGCCAAAAACTATTTTTTCTTGGCTTTGCATAAGGATCATTTTAAACTGGCCGAGCTAGCTCAGGATTCAAATGAAGTGTTGAGAGCAGTGAACATGTAAATGGAAATTAAATGTCGACACCATTGCTTTGTAATATTGTGACATCTATTTTAAGCTCAGACTCATTTCTTCAACTGATATTGAAGAATGTTTTAGTTCATGTAGCAACAACAACAACTTACTTACTTACTTATTTACTGTATATAACACAATTTCACAGAATAATATACAGTAGCTGAAAGTGCTTTACAAGAAGACCAAGAAAAAAGTTACAAGAAAAGAAAAAGAGTTCAGGGAAGGCAGTAATATTGAAAATAAAAACAAAACAAACAAACAAAAAAATAAAACGGTAAGGTCAGATGGCCGGGAGGACATTAGAACCAAAAAAAAACTCTAATTAGACTGGAGAAAAAAACAAAATCTGCAGGGGTTCCAAGGCCAAAAGACCATCCAGACTACCTAACATGAATGTTTCTAACTTAGTCCACTTAGTTTTCACACTTCACATGATGAAGTTTATCTTGTGGACAGCTGAGAAACCTGCCAGCATTATGTCATCACAAGTGGCAGCATGATGACTTGATCAGGTGGTGGTGGCGCAGGTCACCATCACAGAAGAACCAGAAAAGACAGCAGAGAATAGTGGGGATTACTACAGATTATGGATCCCTGAAGAATATCATAGTTCTATGCTCATATAGTTTTTTAGGAATACAACTAAAATGTTGCTACAAAAAAGCCATATGAAAAAAATGGGTTTTTAATATCTTTTTAAAATGTGCCACAGTATTATCCTGACAAATTTCCATCAGTCAAGGTATTCCAGATTTTATGTGCATAACAGCAAAAGGCCACCTCATCATTTGTTTTAAGCTTGGCTCTTGGAATTATAAGCAGACCACCATTCGAAGATCTAAGGTTACGAGTCAGAATGTAGGGGGATAGGCATTCCACAATATAGGAAGGGGAGAGAATTTTTGAAAGCTTTATAAACCATTACTTGTATTTTAAAGTCAATTCTAAATGACACAGGTAACCAGTGTATCCATCCATCCATCCATTGTCTCCCGCTTATCCGAAGTCGGGTCGCGGGGGCAGCAGCTTGAGCAGAGATGCCCAGACTTCCCTCTCCCCAGCCACTTCTTCTAGCTCTTCCGGGAGAATCCCAAGGCGTTCCCAGGCCAGTCGAGAGACATAGTCCTTCCAACGTGTCCTGGGTCTACCCGGGGCCTCCTCCCGGTTGGACGTGCCCAGAACACCTCACCAGGGAGGTGTCCAGGAGGCATCCTGATCAGATGCCTGAGCCACCTCATCTGACTCCTCTCGATGCGGAGGAGCAATGGCTCTACTCTGAGTGTAACAACGCTAAAACTGGTGTGATGTGCTCAGATTTTCTTTTCCTAGTTAAGGTTCTGGCTGCTGCATTCTGCACTAACTGTAACCGATTGATGTCTTTCTTACGTCGTCCTATTAGGAGTGCGTTACAGTAATCTATTCGACTAAAAACGAAAGTGTGAAATAATTTTTCAGCATCTTGTAAAGTTATAAGGGATCTAACTTCAGCTGTATTCCTTAAGTGAAATAATTCAGTCCTAGTGGTCTGATTAATATGTGATTTAAAATTTAGGTCCGAGTCAATTATTACCCCTAACTTGTTTACCTCTGCCTTGACTTTTTAGCTTGAGGGATCAAGTTTATTTCTAATACACTCACTATATAATTGGAAACACTACTAAGACATATACCCCTAAAGATAAATAAAGCTGCATGTCATCAGCATAACTGTGCTAGCTCACATTATGCCTTGACATAATCTGACTTAATGGAAGCATGGACATTGAAAAGAGCAGTGGATCCAGAAAAGATCCTTGCAGAATACCATGTACAATATCATCGGTCTCTGAAGTACAATTAGCACAACTAACAAAGAATTATCTACTTATTAAATGAGACTGAAACCAATTTAAGATGCTGCCGGAGGGGCCTACCCAGTGACTAATGCAATTTATAAGAATATTGTGATCAATGGTATCAAATGCTCAGATGTAATAGAACAAGAACAGATAAATGGCCTCAGTCCACATTAATTCACAAACCATTTACTACTTTCACCAGCGTGGTTTATGTACTATGATTTGTTCTAAAACCTGACTAAAAGTTTGGCAGAAAAGACATGGAACTTGTAGGACTGTGTTACAACTCTGACAGGGCTTTAAGACAACCTGATCGTTGGGCTGCCTCCATTTGTTCAGGTCAAATGACTGCTTCTGATTCGACTTCAGGCCCTCCCTGTCACCCCTGTAATCCAAGGGGACAAATATGTCGGGACATTACAATTTTAAAGAATGGTGGTCCTCACCAAAACTGAAAGGAGTCTGTTTTTTTTAAACAAAATACCGCAACAAGCTGCCTGTCTTGAATCTGCACATAAGTTGATTTTTATTTTAATGCAAAAACTTAATTTTGATGACTTTATAATTATTTTCTGGAGCTTTACAATATATAGATTCATGTTTTGCTTTCATTTAACTGTTTTCAAGTGATTTTACTGTGATTGGTCTATTTTATTTTTCTAATTTTGTTTATGTGTACTATGATGGTTTTTCTATACCACTTGATTTTCTTGACAGTTCATGTGATCACAATTACTATTGTTTATGACATCAGGCAGTTTCTGGTCTAAATAAGGCTGTAGTTGGGTGGCAATGCTGTGTGTGTGAGAACCAAACATACTTGAGGACCTTGAGGACACACACAGATGCTGTAACATGCATATCAGTAGAGTTCAAGACAACATGGAGGGTGGCAAAGCGATTAAACGCTTTGGCCTTTCCTTTGATTTTTCTAGTTTCTGTCCTACTGTCACACAGTGCCATTGGATTTCTTCCCTGTACCAGGGATTCATCTCACCTGAGGCAACTAATATTACATTTCAAAATTACAATGACAACCTTTTCTGCCCCCAGCCTTTCCTTTGATGTTCTGTGTATTTTCCTCTTTGATGAATATTCTGGTCCTACTGCCATGCCAGGGAAGGCTGTGACACTCACAATCAAAGTGGCACACACCACTGGGTTGTCCATTTCTCCTTTATCCTTGCTGTCTCACACCTCAGAAATGGTCACGTTTTATGATCTCAAATGGGCTGTAGAGGCTACGGATAACGTTCAACTTACTGGAACTTTCCTATTGTGAGCCACAACCAACATGTCTGTCATCCTCTCAGCTTCCAATGCGCTTGAGAGTTTACCCTTTTTGGGCATTTTGAGAATAGGAAAGCAATCTGTGTGCTCTCATTCACATTATTGAATTGTCATATTTTAGTTTTACATTTAGCTCATGTTGGGCGGCGTGGTGGCGCAGTGGTAGTGCTGCTGCCTCACAGTAAGGGGACCTGGGTTCGCTTCCCGGGTCCTCCCTGTGTGGAGTTTGCATGTTCTCCCCGTGTCTGCGTGGGTTTCCTCCGGGCGCTCCGGTTTCCTCCCACAGTCCAAAGACATGCAGGTTAGGTGGATTGGCGATTCTAAATTGGCCCTAGTGTGTGGGTGTGTGTCCCGTGGTGAGCTGTCACCGTGCCTGGGATTGGTTCCTGCCTTGTGCCCTGTGTTGGCTGGGATTGGCTCCAGCAGACCCCCGTGACCCTGTGTTCAGATTCAGCGGGTTGGAAAATGGATGGATGGATTAAATTCATGTTTCTCACTTTAACTCTTACAGCATCCCATTTGATGATTGCTTTAATGAGAAAATGGGATGGTTTGTACAAGTGAAATTAAAAACATCCATCCATCCATTCTCCAACCCGCTATATCCTAACTACAGGGACACGGGGGTCTACTGGAGCCAATCCCAGCCAACACAGGGCGCAAGGCAGGAAACAAACCCTGGGCAGGGCGCCAGCCCACCGCAGAATTAAAAACATAGTGACATGATTCCAAATTGTTAGTCAAATTTATCCACCAGAATTATCATTAAATCATGATAAACTAATCAAAATGGATGATTTTAATATTGTTATGATTTGTTGACATTTTCGGACTGGTTTGTTTTGTGTTTTTCTCTTTCTCAATAAGCATTTTGGTTGCTACTGAATCAATTCCTATTGGTTAATTTGAAAATGTTTCAGTAATAATCTATTTATTTTCATTATTTTTCTTTTCTTTCATTTTTGCACCATTCTGCTCACCATTTCATGTGGTCTAGTGAGTGGTATCAATTTATTCTTGCATTTCGCCTTCTAGTTTGTGCTTTTGCCATGATAGCTTGATCGCCTAGCTCTATGAAGACAATTTCTTGTGTTCTGTTTTGTGTGTTGTATTTATCCCATTTTTAACACCCATTGCACACCAACCTGGAAGGGGATCTTCTTTTTGAATTGCCTTTCCCAACATTTCTTCCATTTTTTTCTCTACAAAGAGTCAAGGGTGGGGGGGTTATCAAAAAACGGGGCCTGTTAAAGCCCATTGAGGCATTGCTTACGTGATTTTGGGCTATATAATATTTAAATAAAATATTTAAACCCCAGTACTCTGTTATAAACAAATTAAATTCTTTCACCAGGATAGATCTACCTGATTTATATAAAATAATTTCTCAACTGAGACCCTCCACCTGCGTCCTTGACTCAATACCAACAAATTTTTTCAAAGAAGTATCGGGCATGCTAATTGATAATATTCTTGACATAGTAAACTCGTCATTAGATACGGGGGTCTTCCCAGACTGTCTTAAGACTGCGGTAGTTAAACCCCTACTTAAGAAAAATAATCTCGACCCCTCTGCTCTTGAAAATTGTAGACCTATTTCTAACCTGCCTTTCTTAAGTAAAATTCTAGAGAAGGCAGTCATTATACAGTTAAATGAGCACCTCAATAAACATGCTATTCTTGATAAATTTCAGTCAGGTTTTAGAACAAATCACAGCACAGAAACTGCACTCGTTAAAGTAGTCAATGACTTGCGGGTAAATGCAGACAGAGGCCCTTTATCTGTTCTCATCCTCTTAGATCTGAGTGCCGCATTTGATCACAACATTCTTAGAAATCGCCTTAGTCAATGGGTGGGCCTCTCTGGCAGGGTCTTAAATTGGTTTGAATTCTACCTGGCAGGGAGAAAATTCTTTGTAAGTTGTGGTAATTACAACTCAAAGACACATGATATTCTATATGGTGTTCCACAAGGCTCTATCCTGGGTCCACTGCTCTTTTCGATTTACATGCTTCCGTTAGGTCAGATTATTATCTCGGGGCATAACGTGAGCTACCACAGCTCTGCTGACGACACACAACTGTAATTATCAATAGCGCCTGATGACCTAGACACTCTTGATTCACTGACACAATGTCTTACTTGTGTTACTGAATGGATGAGTTTTAATTTTCTCAAACTAAATAAAGAGATACAGAATTTTAAATCTCATATTAATCAGATCACTAGGACAGCATTTTTTCACTTAAGAAATATAGCAAAAGTTAGACCTCTTATATCATTGAAAGATGATGAGAAATTAGTTCACGCGTTTGTTTTCAGTCGACTAGATTACTGTAACGCACTCCTCTCAGAACTACCCAAAAAAGACATAAATCATTTGCAACGAGTGCAGAATGGAACTGCCAGAATCTTAACTAGGAAAAGAAAATCCGAACACATCTCTCCAGTTCTGATGTCACTACATGGTTACCCGTGTCATTTAGAATTGACTTTAAAATCCTGTTGACGGTTTACAAAGCCTTAAATAATCTGCTCCATTTTATATTTCAGGATGTCTTTTACACCTTACACTCCAAATTGTAACCTTAGATCTTCAAATGAGTGTCTGCTTAGAATTCCAAGAGCTAAACTTAAAAGAAGTGGTGATTTGGCCTTCTACTATTAGGCACCTCAAATCAGTTATTGCTGACCGATAGAAATTCGTCAGGCTGATACAGTGGAGCACTTTAAAACACTGCTTAAAACACATTACTTTAACATGGCTCTCTCAGAGTTTCATCTTAGTTAAATCCTGATGCTCTGTATATTCAATTAATTATCATTATTATTCATGGTGACTCCATAATCCATACTAACCCCTACTTTCTCTTCTGTTCTTTTTCCGGTTTTCTGGGGTGGCGACCTGCACCACCACCACCTAATCAAAGCACTGTGATGTCACTACATTGGATTAAAGGCCAGAAGTCCACATGACCGTCATCATTAAATTCTTCCATGAGAACCCTGAATACAATGAGGACTGATTTAGGTCATTTATGTTAGGTAGAATGCCTAGAGGGGGCTGGTCAGGTGGTCTCATGGCCTGGAACCCCTGCAGATTTTATTTTTTCTCAAGCCATCTGTCCTCCCTGGCCATCGGACCTTACTTTCATTCTGTGTTAATTAGTGTTCCCTAATTTTAATTATTTATTTTGACTTTTTACTCTTTCTTCATCGTGTAAAGCACTTTGAGCAACATTGTTTGTATGAAAATGTGCTATATACATAAATGTTGTTGTTGTTAAATTGTTATTGTTGCTGTTACCAAATGATAGTGATTGGAACTTGGTGTGGTGGGTGATGCCACTGTTGTGATGGCATTAAGGTCTGTGTTGTGCACTCCTGACCATCTAAAATTATGGATTTGTAAAACAAATCTTTGGTGTGTGATTGTTTGTTTAGTGATTGTGGTGCTTGATCTCCATTTGAGTTTTTCAACAAACAATTTAACTCAGTGTTTTGACATTGAAGAGACGTCTACTTGACGTTATAGAAATCCACTTTCTCTTGGCTCTTTGACTTTGTCTCATCTTCTGACCCCTCATGATTTTTTTTTTAATTTTACTTGTTCTGCATTTGTAATACATGTTTAAGAATTTAGCTAATGTCACACAATACCATCTTCACAGTTTCCATTCTCCTCTTTTTATTTTCAGGTTGTGAAGCTCCACATTACACCCTGCAGCCTCCTGAACGCTGGAGCAGAGAGAAGTTTTTAAAATGTGAGTTTGTGGTTTGACTGAATGGATCATCACAATAGAAATCATTTCTCTTCTAACATCTCAGGACAGGCTTATGATATGAAAGTGTAAACTTTGTGTGAGTGTTGTGTGACCGATGATCTGAAAATTATAGGGGTCCTGTGACTGGTGCATTATGGGATTGAGATATACAGGGCAGAGAAGCCCAAAGCAGCTTTTGTTGAGTTTCAAAAGTGTCAAATGAACTTAATCAGAAGAAAAAATAAAAACAAAACACAAAACATCAGAAGAAATCTGCTGATTACAACAGGTGCTACTACTACACCTTCATTTATTTATTGTAATAATGATAATAATAATAACAATAATGGGTGTCACAGTGGTAGCGCTGCTACCTCGTAGTTAGGAGACACGGGTTCACTTCCCGGGTCCTCCCTGCGTGGAGTTTGCATGTTCTCCCGTGTTTACGTGGGTTTCCTCCGGGTGCTCCGGTTTCCTTCTACAGTCCAAAGACAGGCAGGTAAGGTTAATTGGCGATCTGAAACTGTCCCTAGTGTGTGCTTGGTGTGTGTGTGTGTGCCCTGTGGTAGGCTGGCGACCTGCCCAGGATTTGTTCCTGCCTTGCTCCCTATGCTGGCTGGGATTGGCTCCAGCAGACCCCCATGACTGTGTAGTTAGGATATAGTGGGTTGGATAATGGATGGATGATAATAATAATTTATTTTTATGGCATAATTCATTAGGTAACTGCAGATCAATGTGTTTTAAATATGAAATACACTATTAAGTACAGTTAACCTATACAGTTACAAATAGACATTTTTTATAAGGAATAGGGAGACAACGCGCTTAGCTGTAAGTTACTTCTTCTTAAAATACAAAATATGATGAATTGTAATTGTTATTAATTAAAACATAACGTAATATTTCCAGAACACACCGAGTCCGTGTCACATATCCAGAATGTCAGACATTTTCCTCCCTGACTCGTCCTTAGACCGCTTTACAAGTAAGATCTGATGGCTGTCTGATTACTTCATCCTGGGTATGACCTTAATCTGCATCCAGCCATGCAAGCAGGTCCTCCAATTTACAGGGAAAATTTGGGGGTTGATGGCACGATTGGCACTCCAGCCACTTTAAAAAACACCTCCAGCTGTTCAAATGTGGTGCTGAGGTGTCACCTGCTGCACTCGGGTCCCAATCCAGGTCGTTCATCGTGTGGTGGGTGCCTCAACACACTATCAGCACGCACTCCCAGCCTCTCTCTCTATCTTATCAAAACAGTTTAATCCAGTTCAGAATGTCAGAGAGTGCATTTTATGTAAGTCAGGTGCTCACCATTTATGCAGCCATAATCACATAAGGCCCATTTAGAATCAGCACTTAACCAACAGGTATGTCTGTGGGATGTGAGAGGGAAACCAGGAGGCACACAAGGAGAACATGCAGACCTGACTAAGACGACGAGTGGGCACTGAATTCAAAGTCAGGAAGCTGAATAGGTCTGGCTGTAAGTCCAACTGCTTGGCCATCATGTTTTCCTAAATCAACTTTTTACAATTCTGTGGTGGGTTGGCACCCTGCCCAGGATTGTTTCCTGCCTTGTGCCCTGTGTTGGCTGGGATTGGCTCCAGCAGACCCCCGTGACCCTGTGTTCGGATTCAGCGGGTTGGAAAATGGATGGATGGAACTTTTTACAATTTAATTTCCACTTCTTTACAGTTCTTATGATTTTGAAGTCATTTCTTTTGATTTTAAAATGTATTTCTATTGAATGATGTGGCACAGTAGTAGCACTATTGCCTCACACTAAGGAAACCAGGGGTAATTTCCCAGGTTTTCCCTCCATGGAGTTTGCATGTTCTCCTCGTGTCTGCCTGGGTCTCCTACAGGTGTTTTGGTTTCCTCCCATAATACAAAGATGTGTAGGTTAGGTGGATTGGCAACGCTAAAAACTGGCCCAAATGTCTGTGTGTTCACCATTCATCAGAGGCACTCTCTACAGAGAACAGCTCCTGCCTTGTGACTGAGGCTTACTGGGAGAGACTCCAGTGACATGGCTGAGAATTACGTGGGCTTAGAAAATGGTGTGGTATTTCAACTGAGTGAATCGTCTTCTTTACTCACTGAGGAGCTTCTGCTCACTCCATGATGATTTTGTTCATGAACAGAACATCTCTAAACACTCGATGGCCATCTCGTTTAGTGGCCAGTAAATCATCAAGCTCTCAGTCACAAGGTTTATGATAATTCATTGCAAACATTTCATTCTCAGGCAGTTCTTATTTTATTTTTATTTTTTTTTATTTTCATATTCTGTGTAGCCCTGACCTGCGGAGTGACCCCAAAGCATTTAGTAGGCCACTGGAAATGGAAGAACATAAGACTGGGAATGGACGGAGCAGAACAAGGACCAGGGGTTTATTGTAAGGAAAAGAAAATCAGTTTGTGTTAAAGTGTGACAGTGGACTGAGTTTAAATTAAAGAGGTGGACTGTGACAATAAAAAGTGTCATTTTAATATAGCCAATGGTCAGTGTGGACAGTCCATTAGAACTCTGACCTCGACAGTGACCTTGTGGTGTTTATAGCAATTCCAGAGGACTGAGACTCCTTTCCTCACTTGTTTTCTTTGCTTTCCTTTCAGACTTCTGTCCACTTACTCTGGACATCAACACAGCAAACAGAGTCCTCCATCTATCTCAAGGGAACAAGAAGGTGACACGCGAGGGGACAGAAACTGAATATCCTGATCATCCTGACAGATTTGATCACTGGCCCCAAGTTCTATGCAAAGATGCTCTGGCTGGGAGTTGCTTTTACTGGGAAGTGGAATGTACTGGAGTCTTAATGGTGATACGAGTTACATATAAAGGACTGGGTAGGAAAGGAGAGGAATGGGAGTGTGGCATTGAATTCAATGACAAGTCCTGGAGTTTGGTCTGTTCAGACTCCCAGTACTCTGTGTGTCACAATAACACAATGACTCTGATCAGCGCCCCTTACAGCCCCAGAATAGGTGTGTATCTGGACTTCCCTGCTGGCTCGCTGTCATTTTATAGCGTCTCACACACAATGACCCTCCTGCACAGGTTCAATGCCTCCTTCACTGAGCCCCTCTATCTATGTTTTGGGCTTGGTCAAAACTCTAGTGTAACAATCTGCCATCTGACACCATGAGACCACTGACAAGTACCCTCCACCGGTCACTTGACATCTCCACAAGTGCAGTCCAATTTGTGTTTGTAGTTAGAATTTTTTTTTAAAATTAATTTTAATTAAAAGCAAATAAGAATCCATACAATCAAATCAAATTTAACAAAACCAAAATTAAATCCCCACCCAAAATAAAGAGAGGAAAGCCTGCTGACAAAGCAAATCTTTGAAGCAGCAAGGAAGGAAGAGTATCCTTTCCCCGATATAGAAGGATATTCTAAAATCCTATTGATCAGATCCTGCCATACTTTAAAACAAGTTTTGAACAGATCCTTGAGTGAGAATTTGATTTTTTCTAATTTCAGATAGTATAGGACATCAGTTACACACTGACTTAAAAGTGGTGGGTTAGGATTCTTCCAGTTGAGCAAAATAAGTCTATGTGGTATTGTAGTAAAGGCCACTACAGTTTATTTCTCCTTCTCTACTTTAAGACCATCTGGGAGTCCACTAAGCATAGCTGTTAGTGGATTAGGAGGGATTGGGACACCAAAGCATTCAAAGATTTTGGTCCAGAATGATGTTAATTTGGTGCACACCCAAAACATGTGGTTCAGTGAGGCTGGAGCTTGATTGCAACATTCACAGGCTAAATCTTGCCCGGGAAACATTTTGGATAATTTTTAATTGAGATAAGTGTACTGAAGGAAGATTTTAAATTGAATAACTGAGTGCTTTGAGCATATGGAGCTTGAGCGAATTCTGTGCGTGGTGTTGGGATCAGAGCTTAAAATCACAGCCTGACATCTCGATCATACTGAATGTGGGATGTGGGTGGAGTTGTCGGTGTTGAGGGGTGGAGTTTTGAATATAGATTGTAAAAAAAAAAAAAGGAGGAAGTCGATTGTGTGTGTATTGTGTTGGATTGTAGCGGATCACTCTCTTGGCGTTGGTCTCTGTTAACTTGAAAACAAGCACCTAAAAAGTATTTTCAATAAAGTTAACTTTGGAGCCTTCAAGCCTTCTGTGTCGCTCCTTGTTGAAAATTAGGACAAGGGAACTCAGGGACAGGGTTTTACCCCAGAGCACGTGGCTCTGGCCCTGGAGCTTCACACCACTGAACACGAGGAAGGAGAAGCTCCCCTGCGTCACCCCGACCACGGTCTGGAGACAGGCAGGAAAGGTAACACTGGGGGCTCGTCCGGGATTATTCCTGCCGACACTGGTGAGTGACACGAAGCTTGTAAGACTGAAAGAAACTTGGTGCATTCTGTCGGTGGAGTGTGTAACTAGAGGCTTTTAAATGGCGACAAAACTCGGGGTAGACGCTGAACTGGAAGCAGAGTTTTCCAAAGCCACCTCGATTAGCACCAACCCCTTTAGGACATCACCCACGGAAGATGAAACTATATACCACCGTTTTCCACTAGTAAACTGGGAGAAGAGTGTTGAGGATGGGATTGTCGGACGCGAACGTGATCGCCATTGTAACCCTTTCGTGCAGGCGGCGCGGACTGATATCCGAGAATGTGCGGACTCGGTCGCTATAAAGCCTGAACTGTTTTGGGAAGAGTATTACTCGGCGGTTCGACCACATACTTCCGGAACCAATCCTTTTATTTCGTATGTGACTAACGAAGATACTTATGACAGCGGGATCGAGACTCAAATTTTATACAGAGGACGCCATGCCCAAAATGAGAAAATAAGCCAACCCACTGTGGGCGTTTCTAACGTGCCTTGCCCTACCGTGACTTGTGACGCTGCCTTTATTAACCCTTTCCTGTCTGACAGCTTCCAAAGTTTTACAGAGAGCACACCTGTGAACGCTATGCAGCGCTGTTTATTAAAGAGCAGCACTAGGGACCAGCATTTCACCTCGGGGGTGTCCTGGATGAATGATCACCCTGTGCTGCCATGTGATTCAGTTGGCCAGGTACAGAACAAGGTTCTTTTGTGTGAAGCCGATGGGTATGAATATTCTCTACAGGGGCATGGGAAGCCTGCAACACGTAGCCAGCCAGCACGACATGAGCAACATGATATTTTCTGTGATAGTGGGGAAGATGAAGTTTCTACTTCCATTGAAAGGATCCCAGTGCTGAGACCTGGACATTTTGATGGTTCTGGCTCCTGGCGGGAGTTTTTGTGTCGATTTGAGAGCTGTTCTAAAGCTAATAATTGGTCAAGAAAAACAAGGCTTGATCAACTCAAGTTCTGTTTAGTTGGAGCTGCTGGAGCAGTGATCCATAAAAATCCCCGATCAGCACAGTGGGATTATAAGTGCATTGTTGAGGAGCTGGAGGGCACTTATGGGCCGTCTTCAGGACATGCTGTGGCAATGGGAATTGAACTGAGACAAAAGGTTCGTAAACCAGGAGAAACTTTGCATGTACTATGAGATGACATTTATGAGAAAGTGTCAATTGTGTATGCAGACCGCTCTGAAGCAGAACAGGACTTAATTGGGGTGGAGGTATTTACAAATGCCGTAGGTGATGCTAGCCTGGTACAGAAGCTGCTGGAAGAGAGACCACGCACATTGGCTAAGGCTTATGAATTGGCACATAGGTATGAGACTACTAAGAGAGCCGCTAGGAGTGTAACCCAGCTCATGCAAGGGGGTGTGCACAGCCAAGTAGATCGAAAAGCAAGGACAGCAGCTGTACGTGAATGTGTTTTCTCACAGAGGGGAGACAAAGGGGAAGTATTCACCACACCTCCACCAAGAAATCGAAGGCAGCCGAACATTAATTGGCACCAAATTAGATGTCACAACTGTTCCGGCATTGGACATATGAAAAGAAACTGTCCATCTCCTAGGGCAGTACTAGAACCGAGGGTGATGTTGGAGACATCTGTTTCTACTGGTTCTAATGAAGAGATCAGGACTCCAAGTGTTTGCAGTCTGAAAGGTCAAGGTTCTGAAATGTGTATTCAATTACTAATTTACGATAAAGAGGTTCATGCACTGTTAGACAGTGGGGCTCAAAGGAATGTACTACCCTTGTATTATTTTGAAGCTCTCAATGCTGATGTTAAACCCATACTGAGAGATTCAGTAGTGCAGTCACTACAGGGCATCAGTCATAGAAATATTACTGTACTTGGGGAAGTTGATTTGCCTGTTCAAACTGGTACCCGGACTGTGGACGTAGATTTTCTTGTGGCTGACATAGCCACAGAAACTGAAGCCATCTTGGGTTATCCCTTTCTAGAACTGTCCAAGGCACGCCTGGACTTTGGTAGCCGAAAGATTGTGTTGTTTGGTGAGCAGGTGCCTTATTTTAACCCCCGACAACCATCTAAGCTCCATGCTGTCCGGATAGCGCACTCTGTTGTACTAGAGCCTGGACGAGAATATATTGTGCCAGGAAATGCCAATTTACGAGAATCCACTAAAGGCAATGTAGTGTTAAGCCCCACTAAAGGATTCATAGAAAAATACAAAGTGCTAGTAGCTAGAGTTGTAGTTGAGACCCACCGGTCAACCCACATTCCTATTAGGATATATAATCCTGGACCAGCAGCTGTTACAGTAAAGAAGGGAGCCATTGCAGGGTTTCTTCAGGCAGCTGATGTTATACAGCACAGTCCTTCTCTAGTTGCACCACAATCAAACTGCTCTGTCAACTCCACTATCCCTAAACACTTACAGACACTGTACGTAGAGAGTTCTGCTGAGCTAAATGCAGAGGAAAGACATGGTCTAGCTCAGCTTCTACAACGGTATAGCGACGTCTTTTCAACAGGTCCAGATGACTTGGGGCGTACCAGCCTTGTGCAACATGACATTCAGACACTGCCTAGTAATCCTGTGAAACAACCGCCACGTCGTATGGCACAGGATAAGCAACTCAATGCAGACCAACAAATACAACAAAGCTTGGACTCTGGACTCGCTCAACATAGCAATAGTAGTTGGGCCTCGCCAATAGTTATGGTTCGTAAAAAGGACCAGACATACCGCCTCTGTGTGGATTACAGAGCTCTGAATGAGCGTACAGTTAAAGATGCATACCCATTACCCCGCATCCAAGATACCCTAGATACACTGTCCACAGCCAAATGGTTCAGCACCTTGGATTTGGCCGCGGGGTATTGGCAGGTAGAGTTGACGCCCAGGACACGCAAGGCAGCAGCTTTCTGCAGCAGAAAAGGGCTCTTCGAATGGAATGTCATGCCATTTGGTCTGTGCAATGCCCCTGCGACATTTCAGAGACTAATGGATCGTGTTCTGGCTGGCATGCAGTGGGAGACCTGTCTGGTATATCTGGACGATATTATTGTGTTGGGGAAAGATGTGATGGAAATGCTTGGGCGACTGGGACAGGTGTTTGACAGACTACGGCAAGCCAATTTAAAGCTGAAACCAGCTAAGTGCTGTTTGTTCCGCAGACAGGTGGCTTACCTTGGGCACATTGTTTCAGAGCACGGCATTGCCACAGACTCCCGGAAAATTCTAAAAGTTCATGAATGGCCCCAACCTACCAACGTCTCAGAGGTCCGCCAATTTGTTGGCTTGGCTTCATATTACCGCCGCTTTGTGAAAGACTTTGCCACCGTAGCTCATCCACTACATGAACTCACCAAGAAGTATGCCCATTTTCATTGGACTGAGGAATGTCAGGAGGCATTTGAGAATCTAAAGAGACTACTTACTACTGCTCCCGTTCTAGGATATCCCCTTGATGATGGTGATCTTATTCTTGATACAGATGCTAGTGCTTGTGGAATTGGAGCCATTCTTTCCCAAATGCAGAATGGGGAAGAAAGGGTGTTAGCCTATGGGAACAGAAGGCTGTCATCAACAGAACAGAATTATTGCACCACGAGAAGGGAGCTGCTAGCCGTGGTGGAGTTTACCTCTTATTTCCGCCAGTACCTGCTAGGAAGATCCTTCATAGTCCGTTCTGATCATAGCAGCCTGCGTTGGCTTATACAACTGAAGGATCCCGAGGGCCAGTTGGCAAGATGGCTTGAGAAACTTGCTGAATACGATTTCTGTGTGGTCCATCGGCCTGGACGCCAACACTCCAATGCTGATGTCTTATCAAGAAGACCCTGCCGTATTACCTGCACCTGTAAGATACCAGAACCTTCATCGGTAAGAAATTGCCTTCATCAAGCTGTGCAGTGCAATTTGAATGACGACCTAGGAAAAGAAGACCCTGGAACTATAAACCCGGATCTTCCGCCAGTGGGGGTAGAATTACCTGTCACTTCCGAGTCTCTGGTGAGAGAAATCGATGATGATGATGAGCAAGGTGAGAACAAAAATATTAATTCGTCTCAAAAGGGTGTGGAGAAGATTCATCTGCTGGAAGCCAATAAGCCAGTTTTGTTCTATGGTTGGACAACTGAACAACTACATGCTGCTCAAATGGCAGACCCTGACATTGCCCCGGTGTGGATGTGGATAGACAAGGGGAGAGGACGTCCTACATGGGCGGAAGTTTCGCAGCACAGCCCAGCCACCAAAACATACTGGAGCCAGTGGAAAAGATTGTATATCCGGGAAGGCATCCTACTGAGACGTTTTTACTGCACTGAAGGCACTGAGTTCTATCCCCAGATTGTGTTGCCCCATGAGCTTCATACAGAGGTACTGAAACAAATGCATGATGGCCCAGTTGGGGGTCACTTTGGAGTGGAACGAACTTTAGCACGTTTGCAGACCAGATATTATTGGTACCAAATGCGGGAAGGCGTAGCACTCTGGTGTCGCACATGTACCAACTGTGCAGCTAAGTCACGACCTTTAAAGCAACCTCAAGCACCTATGGGGACTGTTTGGGTTGGAGCACCCATGGAAAGAGTTGCCCTTGATTTGATGGGCCCCCTGAATGAGACTGCAAGGTATAATCGTTATATTCTGGTAGTACAGGATTATTTTACTAAGTGGGTTGAAGCTTACTCCCTACCAAATGATCAAGCTACTACAGTTGCTGAAGTATTTACTGCAGAATGGGTGTGCCGTTATGGAGTGCCATACAGTCTACACAGTGATCAGGGTTCCAATTTTGAATCTGAAGTATTCCAACGGATGTGTGGGTTATTAGGAATTGAGAAGACACATACTACTCCATTCCGACCCCAATCAGATGGCCAAGTAGAACGATTTAATGCTACTTTGCAGAAAATTCTTGCTACAACAGCTGAGCGTTGCCACTGGGACTGGGACCTCATGACCCCATACGCTGTAATGGCTTACCGAGCCACGAAACACAGTTCGACTGGTTTTACACCCAATATGATGTTACATGGACGAGAAGTAACGGAACCTATTGACATTGTTGCTGGCTTGCCCCTAAACTATGATCACAATCAAACCCTTCCACAACATGTGATTCAGCTCCGAGAAAGACTGGAGCTTGCACATCAGATTGTAAGGGATGCCCTAGGACAGTCTGTAGTTCGTGCTAAGAAACAATATGATAAGAACATCTGTAAGGTTCAGTACAAGATTGGGGATGCTGTCTGGCATTTGGTGAAGGGGACCCGAAGAGTAAAGAATAAAGTGCGGAAGTTCTTGCCATCTTATGAAGGACCCTATTTTGTTCTTGGTCATTTAGATGATCTGGTGTATCGCATCCAGAAAGGCCCAAAGACAAAGTGGAAGGTAGTACATCATGACAAATTGAAACCGTACCACCCCCGCACCCCATTAGATAATGGCTGGGTCTTTCAAAATGCGGAAACATTGAAGCCCGCTGAAATACTACCACCTAACCTTGATACAGATCTTGCTGAACAAGATGTTGATTTATCAGCACTGTTTAAGAATCCTACCCTGGAAGGAGGAGACGAGAGGGACGTGGACCTTGATAATGACAAGACTTGGAGCCCATTAAGTCCAAATCAGCCTCCTCTGAACGCCACCTTCGGTTACACAAATGAAGACAGGCACCCTACTAGTGGGGGTAGTGCGGAGCTGCAAAGCATGGAAGAGAGTATCTTCAGCTCTCCTTTCAACCCACTACCCACCGCGAGACCCAGAAGAAAAAGGAGACCACCAAACAAATTTGGTGAATGGGTGGTCCATTGAACTAAATTGACAACTGTTCTGTGAAAACTTGTTCTTGTTATTTTTCTTATATTCATATGTTGAAATGTACTTGTTTGCAGAGAGAGGAAAGTTATGCAATATAGGAATCTATTTATATGTTACTAAGGTTATGTTTTTTTTTTCTTAGTTCTGGAATGGTGCTGTTAATCACCATCCAGCAGTGGGGGTAATGTTGGGATCAGAGCTTAAAATCACAGCCTGACATCTCGATCATACTGAATGTGGGATGTGGGTGGAGTTGTCGGTGTTGAGGGGTGGAGTTTTGAATATAGATTGTAAAAAAAAAAAAGGAGGAAGTCGATTGTGTGTGTATTGTGTTGGATTGTAGCGGATCACTCTCTTGGCGTTGGTCTCTGTTAACTTGAAAACAAGCACCTAAAAAGTATTTTCAATAAAGTTAACTTTGGAGCCTTCAAGCCTTCTGTGTCGCTCCTTGTTGAAAATTAGGACAAGGGAACTCAGGGACAGGGTTTTACCGAAGAGCACGTGGCTCTGGCACTGGAGCTTCACACCACTGAACACGAGGAAGGAGAAGCTCCCCTGCGTCACCCCGACCACGGTCTGGAGACAGGCAGGAAAGGTAACAGTGGTTACCTTCCACTCCTTTTCTGAAATGTTAAGTGAAAGATACTTTCCCCATTAGGCCCTGGGATATTTGAAAGGAAATTACTTTAAAATGTTTTTATAAATTGTAGAGATGCTCTCTGAGTCTTCAAGACTGATCAATATATCTTCTTGAATAGAAATAGGTGGAAGTTGACGAAAATTCGGCAGATTCAGTTTATCAAAGTTTCTAGCTTGTAAGTAGTGGAAAAAGTGTGTTGATGAGAAGTAAAATTTAAAGTTTAATTGCTTATAGGATGCAAAAACATTATCTGTGTACAAGACTAAATGTTTTAATCCCTGACATTTTCCCTGGCATTAAATACTGTGTATGTTTGAGAAAATGGGAAAGAGTACTTGTCATGTAGAGGTGCAACAGATAAGAGCTTCTCTGTCCTAAAGTACTTCCTACATTGGTACCGTAATCTCAGTGAATGAAGGGCAATTGGAGTATTATTGTATTGACTATAATCTGTATTTACAGGGCACAGAGCAAGGAATATAAAAAGTATTGCAAACTTCTTTCTCTTAATAATTATCAATTTTTTCATAATAATCATTAGGACTCAAATGTTATACTTGCTGCCTGGCCTGGAGATGACCATCACCTGATCATGTTTTACATTCCTCACATTCTTACATTCACAATCTTGATCTAATAAAAAATTGGTGGACTTTTAATTAATCAGTCCTCATCATTCAGTTGGAACCAGGATGGTCAACTCATAAGAAACTGAACTGCTCAATTAATAATTACTTGGTGCACCAGCATCCTTTAAGGCAAAAATCGTAGGCAGCTGTGCCAGTAAGCGCAGCATGCAGCTTCACTGATAAGGGCTAAGCTGCTGGAGCTGAATGCAAATGGCTGTTTTGATGGTCAATTCTTAAACTCCTGCATAGCTCGATCTTAGCTAACACAGTGGAGCTTGCTTTTAACTTGATCATCTAGAATATTCATAAGCATTAATATATCAAATTAAATGCAAATTAAAAATGTTTATATTTTAAAAGTGATTATGCGCTAGAATGGACATTTACTTAGTTTTCTTTAAGTTTAAGGCCTTGAAGACTTTTTGGAATTTTGTTTGGTCTTTAATCAGCCCAGAGGCCCAGCAGAGCCACCGTGTCCCAAAACAAAAGCTTGTTTAACTCAGTTCTCTCAAAAAACACAGCATCCTTGGTTCATAGAGAACAAGGCAAGTGACAAACAAGCAGGCAATATTAAAAACAAAAGCAGTGGCCTGCAAAATAATAGCGCCTGTCTAAGCCACTTAAAAAGATGTCAAGCAACTCCTTCAAATAGTCAATAGTTCTAAAATTAATAGCAAGGCATATTGATCCTTGATCTAAACCTCAACAGTATATGGAGATGGTTTAAAATAGAAAATGAAACTTGGGAAAGATGTTCATCTTAACACTGTTGATTCTGCCTACTGATATGAGATTGAGGGTGGACCATCTATTCACTTCATGTTTAATTTGTTCCATGCATACAGCAAATTTTAATTGAAAAAGTGCTTAATATTTACTTATGATATTTACCCCTAGATATTAAAGCTGATCTGCTAAGATAAATGGGAAGGTGTCCAGTCTAGTATTGTCTGCTAGAAAATTCAATGGAAAAGTACACTTTATGCAAATTAATTTGGATTTCAGATGTCTTTGGAAAATCTACTATTGATTTTAGGACTGCTGGTTAGGAATGCTGTGGGTCAGATATATACAGTACCATATCATCTGTATATAATATTTTCTGTTCAAGGCTTTCTCTGATAATCCCCTTTATCTCTGATGCATTTCAAAAGTAAACA
Source organism: Erpetoichthys calabaricus (assembly GCF_900747795.2). Classification (NCBI taxonomy): domain Eukaryota; kingdom Metazoa; phylum Chordata; class Cladistia; order Polypteriformes; family Polypteridae; genus Erpetoichthys; species Erpetoichthys calabaricus. The sequence continues at coordinate 328,871,103 of NC_041397.2, forward strand.
GCCAATGGCTTAATGGTGATTGCAAACAAGGTGATAAGAGAATATCCTTGTTGAGTACCGCATTCTAGTATTCTTAAAATAATATTGTTAATATGAACTGAGGCTTCTGGACTAGTGTAGAGTAGTTTGATCCATGTACATATGTTTGAGCCAAACCCATGGTAGTCCCATAGGCAGTGCCTTTCAACCATGTCAAATGCTTTTTTTGCGTTCAAAGATAGTAAAATCTCTGGAGTGTTAGATTTAATAGGTGAATATATTATATTAAACAAATGTTGAAGATTAGAAGCTAAGTGTTTGCCTTTAATAAATCTGGTTTGGTCTTGTGATATTACAGAAGGGAACATTTTCTCAGTCCGTCTACATAGAACTTAGGAGAGTATCTTAACATCATTATTCAGGAGTGAGATTGGTCTGTATGATGCACATTGTAGCAAGTCCTGATTTTTCTTAGGAAAGATGGAAATTAATGTTTGGCGAAATGTTTGAGGTAGTTTTGTTGTCTTTAGCTTCTGTAAAAGTTGCTAATAATAGTGGAGCTAATTTTTTTGTAAAATTCCCCTGGGTAGCCATCAGGGCCAGCTGCTTTCCTTCTTTGAAGTGAGTTTATAGTGTCTAGTATTTCTGATTTTGTCAGAGGTTTATCCAGTTCCACAGCACTAAGAGTATCTAGCTGTGGTACCTGTAATAAGTCAAAGAACTCATTAGATTGTGTCTTATCTTCTTTAGACTGAGTAAAAACGACTTCTAGTACTCTCTACATGCATGGGTTATATTTCTATTGCCATTGATTTTATCTCCATTTGTGTTGGTAATTGTTGTTATTGAATTCTGGACTTCCTGGTTGTGGATTTCTTGAGCTAGAATCTTATTGGCCTTTTTCATGTTCATAATAAAGATGAACTGTTCCGTTTCTTTAGTAGTCAAGAGGTTAAATTCTGATTGATAAACCTGTCTTTCCCTATACTGTAGAGTGCCTCATTTGGAGACTTGGCATATTCTTGATCTATTCTGGTAATTTTGCTGATTATCTCATAAACCTTCTTGGTTTCCAATTTATACCTCTTGGGATGCATTTGTCTTCAGAAAATAATCAGTTTGCTTGAATATGAATTCTGTACAGTTCTCATCAGCTAATGACAGGGGGTTAAGACACCAAGTACAACATAATATGAAGGACATAGTAATTTAAGATTCATGATCAGAGGGGCATGGTCAGAGATTATAATAGCGGCATACTTCCATTATTTGATAATGGGCAAATGATTATTGCCTATGATGAAATAATCAATTCTTGAGTAACAATAATGAACCTGTGAAAAGAAGGAATATGCTCTTAGGTTTGGGTTTAATAATCTCCATGGGTCTGATAAATGTAGTTGAGAGTTAAAATGAATTGTACAGATGCAATGTTTGCTCTAAGAGTGTTGATGGAGAAGTACAGAGAAGGTCAGAAGGAATTGCATCGCATGTTTGTGGATGTAGAGAAAGCATATCACAGGGTGCCTCAAAATGAGTTATGGTACTGAAGTAGAAAAGAATGTGATTGCAGTGCAGGATGTGTACAGTATAAGGACAGTGTGACTGTGGTGAAGTATGTGGTAGGAATGATGGTTTGGTTCAAGGTGAGAGTGGGATTACATCAAGGATCGTCTCTGACAGATGAGGTCAGACAAGAGTCTCCGTGGACAATGATGTTCACAGATGTGATCTGTAGTGAAAGTAGACAGCAAGTTGAGATGAACCTGGAGAGGTGAAGGTATACACTGGAGAGAAGAGGAAAAAAAGTCAGTAGATGTTAGACAGAGTACTGTACATGTGCGTGAATGACACAAAAGGCAATGAAAGCATGAGGCTGCAAGAAGAGGAGGTGGTGAAGGTAGACAAATTTAAATGCATGGGTTATTCATTCCAAAGTAACAGAGAGTGTGGCAAAGAGGTGAAGAAGAGAGTGCAGGTAGGGTGGATTGGGTGGAGAAGAGTGGCATGAGTGATTTGTGATAGAAGTGTACCTGCAAGAATGATAGGTAATGTTTATAAAACAGTAGTGAGACCAGTTATGTTGTATGGTTCGGAAACGATGGCACTGACGAAAACACAGGAGGCAGAGCTGGAAGTGGCGGAGGTGAAGATGCTATGATTTTCACTCGGAGTAACAAAGGTAGACAGGATTAGGAATGAGTATATTAGAGGGACAAAACAGGTACGACAGTTTAGTTGCCAAGTGAGAGAGGCTAGATTGAGATGATTTGGGCACATGCAGAGATGAGGGGTACATTGGTAAAAGAATGTTGCGCATGGAACCGTCATGCAAGGGAAAAAGAATAAGGCCAAAGAGGAGGTTTAATGATGTGGTGAGGGAGGACATGAAGGCTGTCAGTGTGGCAGGAAATGATGTGAAATACAGAGATAGATGGAGAAGGATCATCCGCTGTGGCTAACCCTAAATGGGAACAGCAGAAAGAAGAAGAAGAGGAAGAAGAAGAAGAAAGGTGGAGAGGCAGCACATCTGTGATTGACATGTGGTCCTACTGAAGCAGCACTACTGAAAGGCACCATATGTACCATCAAGAGCCATTGACAAATGACTATAAATAGGAGCTTAGAGAAACAGAAGTTACTAGAGTGCTGTCTTTACACCTTACATTTTATATGTGTCCTTTGGTCACTCAAGAGTTTCATCATCTCTGAAATAATTTTGGTCAGTCAGTTAGATGTTGGCCATACTGATGGAATTTCGTGTTTAACAGAGACATTGGATGTTATGTTAAACATTAAACTGCATCTTCTTCTTCCTTGTCTCAGATTTTTCATCATCACCAAAACGCGAGGAGATGAGTCATCACTACCAGGTTTAAAGTGCCAATCCGATATTTGTGAACATTGTTATCTTTCCACAGACACACACATTCCTAGGATCAGTTTACTATTCCCACAGGACCCCATGTTACCTGATATTAGTCTGTGTAAAGAGGCATATAAAGGCCCAGCACTCTACATTACAGGCCTCATCAGAAGGTTCTGACTGTGAGTTCTAAATCTGTCATCTTCATGGAGTCTTAGGAGTCAAAAAGAAGAGGGTGAAGTGATAAAGGGGTGAATGACATGCTTATCTCAACTAAAAGCATTAAGGTTTAAAGTAACCATAAACCCTGAATTAACAAATTGATAATGTCATCTACTATATATATATATATATACATATAAAAATATATAAAATCCAATGTATGTCTATTTGTCTGTCACACAAAATATAATTATATCTGTAAGGGGCCTGAGTTGCCTTGAAAGCTTGCATATTATAATCTGTTTAGTTAGCCAATAAAAGATGTAATTTTGCTTGACTTCTCATTACATCCATAATGGCTGACATGGTACAACACCCTAGGACCACAAAGGGGTGGCCTGCCGTCCTATGAACTACTGTAGGTCCTCATTACATTGGCCCATACACTGTACTCTCATCAAAAGGATTGGGCTGTCACATGGAGGTTAACATTGGCTTCATATTTTAGGATTCACCCTTCTTATTCATGTTTCGGCACTTAACCCTGTCTATTCTTGTCAGTATGATATACATTATGTTTAGCAAAATGGTGAGAAACAATTTGAGAAGATATCAGTTTTAGATTCCCATAGAATACAAGAATTCTAGTTCATTGGCATGGCTGCGGTCAGGAAGAATTTATTGGAACACTGCTCATGATATCCATGCCTGTAGCCTTTTGCAATTGTTTCACCTTTAAATGGGAATGTTTGGAGTCTGTATTTTAGGAGGGGGGCTCTGTAATTCAGCTTTTGTTACTAAAATTATTTTGGGTTTATTACATTTTTTTTCTTTTGATTTGTGTTCATATTTTCTATAAATTTTTCCTCTCGTTTTCTACATTCAATATTTAATTGAGATCATTGTTTTTTCTCTCTTTTTCATTTGCTTCAGTGCCACTTTCTGGCCATATGCAATGCAATGGCTGGTTGAAGGAAGGCCCATTCCTGCAGCTCCTGGCATGTGACATCACTCGCACAACTCCATATAAACCAAAATTGCTTCAATCCCTTCTAAAACCACCTGAGCTTGTAAATAGTTTTGATTTCCCAGTTTTTAATAAAGAGTTTATGTCCGACTGAGGACTCTGAACTTGGTATCTTTAACTTTGGCACTCACTAGTTTGCTTTCATGGCTTAATGAACTCTGTTTTGTTTATTGACTTTGCTGTTTATCTCCTGATCCACTGTGCTTCCTACTATCTGTTCTTTATCTCTTTAGACCCAAACAATTACTTGTAAAAATCTGTAATGTTCCATATTGTGCAAAGGGCAATGGAAACTTAGTTTTGAAACCTACATTTTGTTTCTTTCTGCATTTAAATCTCAGAGTTGGTATGTAGTTTGTTTCTCAGCTTCTGACATTCTTCCTGTCCCCAGCCACATCTCAGTACAATCCTTTAAACCAGATTCATTTTTTTCCTTCTTCAATCTAGAATCCTTCTGCTAGTGCTCAGCCAAAAGGTGGGAGCTCTGGTGACTGCAAGTGCAGAAAATGAGACAGGTAGGAAGATGGACCATAGACTGAGAAATAAGCAACCTTAAAATCAGAAAATGAAGCCAAAGAAGCATCTAAACTGAAAACATAATTCAAACTGAAGTCAGAAATCAGTCGTTAATTTGTGCCTTTTAAACCTTAATCTGAAACACTTAAATAGAAATAAGAATGGGTTAAAGTTGGATAGCGAATGTATCATGTTGCCTGTTATGAAGTTTTCTTATATTTTTTCCTAGGATTTCTATCATCTACATGTCTTTAATGGGGTTTTTATACTCAAAGAATTCAATGTTCTTGATTGGAGCACTCATTTAAAAGTTATTTTTTATTTAACGTTGTTTTGGATGCCATTTTATTTTGACAATGAGCTTCACCATTTTGTGAATTCCATCGTTACGATGTCTGCGTTGTTAAGGGCGTGGCTTTGAGGGTCACAACATCAAGGGATCATTGGGGAAAGGTTAAAAGATCGTTTCAATAGCCATTTTGTATTTGACATTCGCACAAAATACTACAATGTGTAATTCTCACTTTTTTTGGCTCTCTTGCTCTTGAACTTATTCTGTTCTTTGTGATTTGGTTTTGACCACATTCCTTTTTGTCTTCTAGTTTTGACTTTCACTTTGTTTTTCATCTCTCTTCTTTTGCCTGTTCCTCACTCATTTTTTTTTTTTTTTTTGAATGCTTGGTCCAGTCAATTGATATATCTTCCAGGGGCCATTACCTGTCGACCCACAATCATGTCTACGCACAAAATGACAGCTCTTGTAACAAAAATAAAATGGATAAAACTGTATATGGAGTTGAAAAGTGAAATGCTATGAGTTGTGAAGCAGAAGACATAAAATACTAAGAGTGTAACACCTGAAGTTCATTGAGAGATGAATCCATAGTCTCAGAAGCTGCACTGAACACCATCTGCACTATTAAGTGAAGCATCCATGACATGGTGCATAGGGCCTTCTGGGAGGCCCCTAGCAACAGTGCAATGTGTCCTAAGTTACAAAACTAACACTAAAACATATTGTGGATGGGACCCTCAATCAAGCCAGAAGTAGACCTCGTAATATCCACTCTAAGAGGAACCCCATTAATGAAACCAACATTCTGGTTGTCTTTACAGTCCATCCTAACACTCAAACTCTACCCACGGGTCATTAAATACAGTTTCTCCATATGCAGATCTTTCTATAGGAGCCTCTTTTCCTAACCCTCTCTTGATTTCATCCTCAGCTCACTTCGCACGAGAGAGCCATTTTCCTCACCAGTCACTTTTGAGTGTAAGAGGAGCCGCTGTGTAACCTGCAAATGTGTCACAAACAATGCCCTTGTATCTGGTCTCTCAGGTAAATTTAGTATTAACCTCTGGATCTCTTGCCAATCTCAAAGTTTTATTTACTCCATTGAGTCATGCAGTTTCCAGTTTAGGTACTGCAGACATGAATCAATTACTTATTTCCTCTTATGTAACAAAGGGTTGTGTGGTCTTCATAACACTTATAAAGCATCAGTAGATGGGTTCTTCATCTCTGTGCAGTGTGGTGTATTTACAGTCAATTGTGAATATGAAGGATTCACAGATCTTATACTAAATTTGCAATATCAAATGAAATGTGTCTCAGTTAAGTCACCTTAGACCACTCTAAACTGATGTTGTTTTAGTCGGCCACATTGAAGAGATGAAGAGACTTCACTGATGCTTTGTAAGAGTTATGAAGACCCAAATATGTGTTTGTTGTGGTCTTGTTACATAATTGTAAATGAGAAATAGATGCATTTTTGCAGTACATAAACCGACGTGTTACCTGCATTCCTTGTAGAACATGTCCAGCCATCTACACAGGTGAAACAGAGGCAGCTAGCAGCCCTTTCCAAGGAGCGTGTTCAAGCCTTTAACATCAAGGACCATACAAAGTCTGTTGCAGAACACTTCAAGTCCACTGATCTTTCAGTTTGTGTTCTTTGACAGGACATTAAAGACACTTTTTAAAGAAAATCAGAAGACACTCAGCTCATTCTCAGCCTGCGATCACACGTTTGTCTGGGCCTCAATGGCTGACTAATTTTTTAATCTCTTGCTTCTTCTTCTCTAATGGCAGCTTTTCTCACCTCCTCTCACCTTTTACCATTTCATGTGCCCTTCTTTTTCCCTTCCTTCCCCTCCTGCGTATGGTACCTGCTTTTTCCTGTTCAGATCCTAAAGGCTATTAGGGTGTCCTAATTTGTAAAAATGGCAATGTAGCGGGTGAGACAGAGCAACCACTTCATATCTGCTTGTAACAAAGAGCAGAACCAGCCATGGAGTTGATCAGCACACAAATGGGAGCAGAAAGAGCAGCAGGACAAAGAGGAACACAGCAGCTTGAGTCACTTCTTTCAGTTCCTGGACTTTGAAATGTTAAGAGTGCAAGTCAAAGTCCATCAGTGCTGAAAGGCAAGTCATAGAGTGAGCGATACTCCCACCTCTCACACCACAAAGGAGTATCAACACAAACCAAACAGCCTGTGAAAAGATGGACCAGAGCAGAGGAACAGGAGTTCAAAGAAATCATTGATGATTGTTACTAACTGACTTGGAGAAAATAGTGGACAGCTAGATGTGCTAGATGACTTTGAAAAATCTCCAAATAGAATTCAAGGTGTAGTGACAAATGAACCCGAATGTAAATACAATAAAACATGATTACATTGATTTGTTTAAAGTGCCAAGAAGCTATTTAAGCTGACCTAATATGTTTTGTGGTGAATTCCATTTTCTGTAGACCTGAGGACCAAAACAAGCTGGTAGTGCCCCAGAGTATTGTACCAAAAGAAGGCTAACACCATGGTAAGTGCACTACTACTTAGGGGTTTGATACACACATTGCCCCAAGGGACAAATAAATAAATAAAGTTGTATCTAACCTCCATACCAAGCTGACAATCTGTTTTAATATTTAATCTGACCGCTAAATGAAATGGAAAAAGAAGATCAGTATATATTTTAGGCAATAGTAGTGGAGATCCCTGGGCAGGTAAGATTTTGAGTGGAAAGGAGGACCTTCCAGTCATGAAACAACTGGGTATTCATCATTTAGGGGGACCACTATACATACCTGTTGACTTGTTCTTTAATTTTAAAACAAAAGGGGCTTTTGTGCAATAATGGATGACCAGATGCAGGTACCACCATATTACCTCAGGATGCAAAGATGTTATCATTTTAAGTGCCACCTGTAATAGTTTAAGACCTTAAGAGTTCTGTTTTGATCACCTTGCAAGCTGAGGTCCGGGAGACATATCTTAATGAGTCCCAAAATAAGTTGGGGTGCCAACAAGGCCACTCCATTATAATGCACAAGACAAAAATTACTTTTAGACAATAGAAGAAACAGGTACTTGAAGGTGCTTCAACAGAAATAAAGCCAATCACCTTGAAATTGGCCTGGCTGCATTACTGCAAAGGTTTGGTCAGGCTTTGGGGGAACTCTGTACTCATTGTTGCTCTGGTCCAAAAAGAGATGCCACTTTCCAGAGAGGTCTGCTTTTATACTGTCTGGACCAGAAGGGATGGGGCTTCACTGTTACAGTTGAGATCACTGGACAACTTCTCAGTACTGTAAAGGAAACAAAATTAGACAACACCATTAGTAACAGTGCCCCTGTCATCCCAGCAGGGTACTGTGTACCTCAGATGAGTACAGAAAGTCATGTGTGGCAAGGCCAAATAAATGAAAGGATAGCCACACTTTGATATTGTTTTTCTTCTCAAAGATTCTCCTCAATAGACAGATAGATAGATATACTATATAGGTAAATAGATATCTAGTTAGAACTTTATTTAAATGAGAACAAAATCAAAGAAATGAGGGTTAGTCCCATTTAATATTGATGTCTAAATGACAATGAAACAAAGCACATTAATGCTGAACAAAAGGTTTTGGCATAGCAGCATTTATAAAGAAAGATGCCTCAGAGGGTCAGACCTTTGTTGTCCTCAGAAAGTTTTTTGCAAGTGAACACCAGCTTCTGGTGAAGGCTTTGTTTATATAAGGCTTTGGACAGAAGGGGTGTGGCTTCATAGATAAAGGATGGACTAATGATATACTGTATTAGGTCCAAATTTTGGGTCGGGACATAGACTTTACATCAATAACTATCTGTCAAGTAACTGTAGAACTATGGCCAGTTGACAACAGAGGAGATGAAATTGTAAGAATGAGTGTCAAAAACAAAGTCAGACATAGTCAGAGTCCAGGAGAACTCATCCACCTAGTCGCCTTCCACCTATTGGCCATTCTACAGTTGAGTCAGTGCTGGGCCATATAATCTGATGAAAGAACCCTTCTACCTGCTAATTCTGATGCTCCTTTATCCGAGATGACTTTTCCTTAGGCAGGAGGACAACTTGGCAGTAGAGAGAGTGCTACTTCAAACTACTAAGGAGAGAATCAGAATAGAGAAGGCTTAGTAACAGTTTATAATAACTTATACCAGGGGTGGGCAAACATTTTCTACAGAGGGCCACATTGAAAACTTTATTGTTATCAGGGGGCCGCATATATATTTTGTCTACTTCAATTACAATTTACAACGTATGAAAATATGAATTAATGATAATAACCATGTATTTGTCATTTTATTTCACATTTACACTGTATTACACATGCACATTATATTTTAAAATACGAACTTGAAACGGTTTCTAATTTGGTAATAAGATTTTACTATTCATAATTATTTCAACAAAAGTTTATTGTTACCGATCATCATAATTATGAATAAGAAGGAACTTAATTTACATAAATCTGACCACAGAGTACAATTATAGTTAATGAGAAGTATGTAACTGTTCACAATTTTGGATAATGTTCTTGAACTGTGGAACCAGTTTACTGGTTGTGATTCGCATGACTGCATTCAAATTGCAGTCAGTCACCATCAACCAGTTCTTAGACTTGTTTATTTTCAGACAAGAAAAAGCTTGCTCACAGATGTATGTGGACCCAAATAGTGACAAAAGTTTAGCAGCAAAGTTTTTTAAGTGTGGAAATGCTGCTGCTGACAAAGATCCATAAAACTCCAGCAGAAGAACTGACTTGAACTTCTCCTTCAGGTCATAATCTGCTTGTAGGTCAAGCAGCTCCAACTGTATATCCTCTGGGGCTGAATCAGCTTCTGCACTAAATGGCGAACTGAGGATATTGAAGACTGGTTCCAAGTTCTTGATGTCTTGGAACCTCCTTTCAAATTCCACAACCAAGGCATCCAACTGGGCCTTGTACTTGTCAGTCATTTCACCAGAAATGGTTTTCTGTTTCAGCAAAGAGAAATGGCAAAACCTGCTTTCACCTGCTTGCTTGGAGAACAGGGAGAGTTTTGCCTGAAATGATTTAACATGCACATACATTTCATGTGCAAACAAGCTATTGCCCTGAGGTTTGACAGTCAGTTCATTCAACTTTTCCATAATGTCAATAGCAAACATGAAGTCTGACTTCCACTCTTCATTAACAATGTTATTAACAAAGTCACAATCAATACCCTTCATCTCCAGGAACATAACTATTTCTTCCTTGAGATCCCACACTCGCCTCAATATCTTGCCCAGGCTCAGCCAGTGGACACTGCTGTGGTAGATAATATCAGAATGTTCAGTTTCCAAATCTTCAAGCTGTGCCTTGAACTGCCTGTGGTTAAGTGCCCTGGCTCTGATGAGGTTTATCACACTGACAACTGGGTCAATAACATGCTTGATATTCAACGCAGCTTTACACAGACTTTCCTGATGGATGACACAGTGAAGAGGTAAGAGTGTGTGGTCAGGGTGTTCTTCTTTAATTTTATTATTCATCAACTTCACCAGACCTACGTTTTTCCCAGTTAAAGCACGCGCTCCATCGGTTGTTACACTTGACATCTTATTCCACACCAACCCAGTTCTTTCAACACAGTTCACAACAGCACTGAATAAATCCTGGCCTGTGGTTGTGTCTTTGAGTGACTCAACACTAAGTAATTCCTCGGTACGCTCGAAACGGGTGTTTATTCCCCATATAAATACCAACAATTGTGCTGTGTCCTGTACATCGGTACTTTCGTCCAACGCAAGAGAGTACCACAAAAAGTCGTTGCTTTCCTCCAAATTGTTACTTATCTTTTCAACACGCCTGACTACAGTTCTCCTTGATAAAGAAATGCTGTCAAATTTTGTTTTCTGTTCTGGACACATAATGTTTGCTGCATCTGACAAGCATTCCTTGATGAAGTCGTTGTCAGAAAAAGGTTTGTTCCGTTTTACAATCCTATGAGACAGCACCAAACTGGCTTCGGTTGCAGCATCTTGTATTAAAGACTGTTTGGTGAAAACAGTTTGCTGCTTCTTTAAATTGTTAACCAACTCCTGGCATTTCCTTTTTCTCTCTTCGTTCGTTAAATCGTGCCTGAAATCCAAATGTTTCATTTGGTGGTGTCTTTTTAAATTGTACTCCTTAAAGACACTCACACACTCACAGCACAGCAAGCAAACTGCTTTGCTCTCAACATTCGTGAAGCAGTACTTAACAGTCCATTCGTTAAAAACACGACATTCGTCCTCAATCTTTCTTTTTTTGGCAGCACTCATGGTTAAATCAACGTCTATTCGCTTTTAAATTACAATTTTTACAAAACCTTTCAAAATGTGAACAAAAGCCACTTCCGGTTGAGTGGAAACGCAGTTTCGAATAGGGATGTTAACGATTAATGACTAATCAATTCTGGAGCCATAAAAAACAATTTAATATCCCTAGATTCGAATCAAATACTCAGAATATAATTTCAAAAATATAGTGAAAATTCTAATCGAACAAAATTAACATCGACGTAGGATCGCAACATGTGCGTGCCTATGGGCCGCATGCGGCCGTGGTTTGCCCACCCCTGCTTTACATCCATCTTGACTTTTAATTCTAATACCCTCATTATTTCCATTTTAATTAATGACTAAGATTTTTTTCCTTATTTAGCTTGAGGAAATTACTACTGGGCGGCACGGTGGCACAGTGGGTAGCGCTGCTGCCTCGCAGTTGGGAGATCTGGGGACCTGGGTTCACTTCCCGGGTCCTCCCTGCGTGGAGTTTGCATGTTCTCCCCGTGTCTGCGTGGGTTTCCTCCGGGCGCTCCGGTTTCCTCCCACAGTCCAAAGACATGCAGGTTAGGTGGATTGGCGATTCTAAACTGGCCCTAGTGTGTGCTTGGTGTGTGGGTGTGTTTGTGTGTGTCCTGCGGTGGGTTGGCACCCTGCCCAGGATTATTTCCTGCCTTGTGCCCTGTGTTGGCTGGGATTGGCTCCAGCAGACCCCCGTGACCCTGTGTTCGGATTCAGCGGGTTGGAAAATGGATGGATGGATGGAAATTACTACTCATCCATTCACAAATACAAGTGAGACATTGTGTTAGAGAATCCAGAGTATCAGAATTATAAGGTGCTATCGATAAATAAAGCTGTGTGTCGTCTGCATAGCTGTGGAAGGAAGCTCATCTTGTGCTTTGAGATAATGTGACCGAATGGATCCATGGCGAGATCAAAAAGATTTGCGGACCCAGAATAGATCCTTAATGCCCATCAATTATCTAACACGATTTATAAGAATAGTATGATCTGTGTTGTCAAATGCTGCACTTAAGTCTAAGAGTACAAGAAGGGATATAAGGCTTCTGCAAACATCAATCTGCAAATCATTTACTACTTTAACTAGCACAGTTTCTGTACTATGGTTTGTTCAAAATCCTGACTAAAACTTGTCAAGAATAGATTGTTTATTTAAATCATCATTCAATTGCTGAAAAAACTATTTTTTCTAGAAGTTTACTTAAAAAAGGCAGGTTACAAATAAGTTTAAAGATGGCAAGCGCAGTGGAGTCCAGATTATTTATCTGAAGCAGGGGTTTCCACTGCAGTCTTCAGATAATCTGGAATGATCTATCTAATGATGAGAACTGAGAAATGTAGTTATGTGTTTGTACTTTCTTGTTCTTGATCGCATTAATATTTCTTGCAGCTGCATTTTCAATTAGCCAAAAGCTGTAAGAAGAACAATTTGAACATCCAGTGAACACCGCATTGTACTAGTAAATCCTAATTCAGTGTTTTCACCTACAAACTTAATTCTGTTTGTTCATCATAAACAACATTTCCACACTCCAAAAAAGTTGGGACAGAGGCTAAGTAAGACTGTAAAGCTTATCCAAGTAACATTCTGTGATGTTCTTCAGGTAGCTGGTTAACTGGTAACAGGTGTGGGTATCAAGATTGCATATAAAAGGAGAATCCACCAAAAGCTCAGTCTTTACAAGCAAAGACGGGTCGTGGCTCACTACTTTGTGCTGAACTTTGTGAGAGAATTATTTATCAATTTAAAAACAGTATTTCTCCATGCAGTATAGCAAAGAATTTTGGTCTGTCACCATCTACAGTTAATAACATTGTGAAAAGATTCAGGGAGTCAGGAGAAATCTCTGTGCGTAAAGGCTAAGGGTGGAAACCACTGCTGAATGTGCATGACCTTCGAGCCCTCAGGTGATACTGCATTAGAACCCATCATGCTACCGTGATGGACATAGCCACACGGGCTTGGGAGTACTCTGGGAAATCATTGTCGCTTAACACATTCTACTGCTGCATCAAGAAATGCTCCCTGAAACTGTATTATACAGAAGAAGCCATACATAAATTGTGTGCAGAAACGCCTGTCAGTTCTCTGGGCCCAAGCTCATCTGTAATGGACCAAAGACTATGGAAACGTGTTCTGTGGTCAGATGAGTCCACATTTCAGCTTGTTTTTGGGAAAAATGGACTTCGTATTCTACGTGCCAAAGATAAAAAAGACCACCCAGACTATTATCAACGAAAGATGCAAAAACCAGCATCTTTGATGGTATGGGGGTATATCAGTGCCCTTGGCATGGGGATCTGTATATATGTGAAGGCAGCATTGATGCAGAGGCTTACATTGGAATTTTAGAGAGAGATATGCTCCGTCATAACGACGTCTTTTCCCAGGAAATCCATGTATATTTCAGCAGGACAATACCAGGCCTCATTCTGCACAAATTATAAAAACGTTTCCCATAACTTAAATTAGTTTGATGATTTGGTGGATCTCTGCTAAAGTGATGTTACCAGCTCAGCACACCATATTAGCATCACGGTGTTCCACAAGATGTGAAGGGTCCCCCTACCCATATTAAAGAAGTGCAGTCTCCTAAGGAAAAAGAATCTGCTCTGCCCTTTTCCTCTCTAGTTCCTCTGTGTTCTCAGACCAGTCCAACCTGATGTTGATATGGATAGGCTCTTTGGTGTGGTGAAAGTCAACACACAGCTCCTTGTTTTTGCTGATGTTAAGTTACAGAGAATTATTCTCTTTGTAAAAAGAAACAGGCTTTTCACCTTGAGTCCTCTGGTTTGTCTCATCCCCCTTATCAATACACCCCATAAGTGCAGAATCATCTGAGAATTTCTGCAAGTGACCTGACCTGCTGTTCTGTTTCTTGTCTGAGGTGTACAGAATGAAGAGAAAAGCCAACAGGCCTGTTCCTTGTGGTGGTCCAGTGTTGCTCACACAGTCCTTGACCCTTGCAGACTGCGGTCTGCTTGTCAGATAGTCCATTATCAGGATCCTACAGGCTCCTCTATCTGCATACCTTAACGGGGATGGCTGGATAGTATTGAAGGCGCTAGAGAAATCAGAATAGATGTATCAGTTATCAAATAAACTTCACAGTGTTGTGGCAGAGTGTTTGTTCAAAAAATAAAAAACAGTCAAATTTAACTTTAGAAAGGCAAATTTTTAAAAAATGTTGAAAAGCCTCTGTAAGATAAATTGGTAGAAGCTTCAAAGTAGGAACAGTTGAACAGATATGGGGCAGGTTTAAAAGTGTTTCAAATATAATGTAGGAGAAGTTCATCTTAAACTTTAGAAGCAGTAAAAAGTAAAAAAAAAAACTCTAAGAATCTAAAAACGAAGAATAAGACTAGTAACTCCAGCGTTCACCAGAGGGTATATGACAGCATAAAAGCAATGGTGGAAAAGGATATTAGGAAGGCTAAAAGACAGCTGGAGAGAAATGTTGTAGAACAGACCAAAAAGATTCTCCCAGTATTTCAGTAGTAAAACAACAGTCAAGGATGAGGTGAAAATTATTAGGAATAGTAAAGGTGAATGAGAACATAAAGATGGTGACAAGGGAAATACTTTGACCTTGCACTTTATTTAAGTTTATACACACTCAGAACTGTATTATAGTATCATCACGTGACTCTAGTGGTTCAATCATGTTTACACCCTCAACTCTATTCTGAATTATTGAAAAATACTAAATCTAGACAGGCTTCACTCCATGTTGGTACTTTAACATACTGAGTTAAAAACAGTCGCTGATTATGTCTAAAAATTACTGGTCTTGTGCTCCCCGATTTGCAAGGTTATCCCAGTTAATATTTGGGTAGTTAAAGTCCCACATAACTATAAAATCCCTCTTAAATTTGCCTTTTTTAGTATTATTTAAAAGATGTGCATATGAAATTACTGTCTACATTGGGCGGTCTATAACAGGTCAGGTCAGGTCAGGTTGGGGAGCGTGCACTGGTACAGTGTGTTGTCGCACCCACCACACGATGAAACAGCTCGGTATCCCAGTTGGCAACTCCCAGGCAGACACGCAATGCAGTCCCACCCTCCAGAAATGACTCTCAATCTGCCTAAGCCAAGTGTTACATTGGCGTCCCCTTGCCTGGTCCAGATGCTCAGGCCCTCAACAATGAGCATCCTGTGAGCCGGAGCACCCTTGGGGAATTATGTCACATGGCTATAGTGTCATAACTGATTCTCCCTCACAATGCAGGTAATGTGCCTCATTCAGGACTCCATGAGCAACCACTCATCCAACATAAAGTCAAACCAGCGGTACACAAGGAGCCTCCGAAGAGACACAGCACTGAAAGAGTCCAGTCCTCGTTTCACGTCACAGGATAGCGTCCAAATCGCGCAACCATATAGCAAGACAGGAAGCACCAGGACTCAGAAAAATTGGACCTTTATCCATTTTCAGCGATATCAAGAGCACCACACAACCCTTTCCAGTGACCTCATGACCTCCCATGCTCTCCCAATGTGTCTACTGACTTCATAGGAAGAGTCACCAGAGACATGAATGTCATTGCCGAGGTAAGTAACCCTCTCAACAAGGTTGACACTCTCTCCACAGACAGACACACTGCTGATGGCTGTGCCTAAGAGCTCCTTTAAGGCCTGGGTCTTGTTTTTTTATCCAGGACACTTTCAAGCCCAGACACTCAAACTCCTCACTCAGTCTCTCAAGAGCCCCAATCAAAGCCTCCATTGACTCTGTAAAGATCACAGCATCATCAGCAAAGTCAAGATCAGTGAAACTTTCTTCACCAACAGATGTACCACAGTCGCTGGACCCTACGACCTTGCCCAACAGCCAGTCCATGCAGGCACTGAACAGAGTAGGAGCAGAACACACCCATGATGGACCTCAGAATCAACTGGGAAAAATGCAGAGGTTCTGCCTCCACTCTGAAAGCACTCATAGTACCAGTGTACAGGCCGGCCAAGATATCCAGTAACTTTGAAGGGATCCAGCAAACTCTCAGGATGTCCCACAGGGCAGCTCCATCAACTGAGGTCTCTAACACACTCCTAAAATAAGGCCTCATTCCCTAATACTTTCCAGGAAAAGCCACATGTCCTGACTAAGACTAAGGGGCTTATCATCCAATTGAAGATGACTTGCATTTAAATTCTGTTGGACATGAACAGCAACTCCACCTCCTTTTCTGTTCTATCTTTCCTAATAATGTGTCTCCCAATATGTTACACTCATCCCCATCTTTGTTATTTAGCCAGGTTTCCATTATTGGTATAATAACAACAACAGCATTTATTTATATAGCACATTTTCATACAAAAAAGTAGCTCAAAGTGCTTTACATAATGAAGAAAAGAAAAATAAAAGACAAAATAAGAAATTAAAATAAGACATTAGTTAACATAGAAAAGGAGTAAGGTCCAATGGCCAGGGTGGACAGAAAAAAACAAAAAAAAAAAACTCCAGACGGCTGGAGAATAAAATAAAATCTGTAGGGGTTCCAGGCCACGAGACCACCCAGTCCCCTCTGGGCATTCTACCTAACATAAATGAAATAGTCCTCTTTGTAGTTAGGGTTCTCACGGAGTCACTTGATGCTGATGGTCATACAGACTTCTGGCTTTTAATCCATCCATCATTGTTGGAACATCATGGTGCTTTGGGTAGATGGTGGTGGCGCGCCACCACCAAAAGAACACCGGAAAAGGAAACAGAAGAGAGAGTAGGGGTTAGTACAGATTTTGAATGAATAGTTATTATAATGAATTGTATATACAGAGTATCAGGATTAAATTACAGTGAAGTTATGAGAAGGCCATGTTAAAGTAATGTGTTTTCAGTAGTTTTTTAAAGTGCTCCACTGTATTAGCCTGGCGAATTCCTACTGGCAGGCTATTCCAGGTTTTAGGTGCATAACAGCAGAAGGCCGCCAGCCTCACCACTTCTTTTAAGTTTTGCTCTTGGAATTCTAAGGAGACATTCAGTTGAGGATCTGAGGTTACGATTTGGAATATAAGGTGTCAGACATTCCGATATATAAGATGGGGCGAGATTATTTAAGGCTTTATAAACCATAAGCAGAATTTTAAAGTCAATCCTGAATGACACAGGTAACCAGTGTAGTGACATCAAAACTGGACAGATGTGCTCGGATTTTCTTTTCCTGGTAAGGATTCTAGCAGCTGCATTCTGCACTAGTTGCAAACGATTTATGTCTTTTTTGGGTGGTCCTGAGAGGAGTGCGTTACAGTAATCTAACAATAATAATAATAATTTAGTAATATCATAATTATGCTCCCCTACATACAACTCCAACTCACTTGTTTTATGTTTTATACTTCTAGTATTAAGGCAAGCTATTCTTAATGTATTACTCAATTTACTTTTGCATTTAAACTTTGGGTTAGAATTTACGGTACTATGCATTTTTCACACTATTGTTTGCTCCCCTGTGTACAGTCCTAAACCTGCCCTGTCCTAAAGTCCATACCCCCCCCCCCCCCATTCTGTAATTTAAGCAACCGTCAAAAACCTACTCATACGCCTCCCCAACACATTGGCGCTCCACTGGTTCAGATGTAACCTGTCCATCCCAAAAGGGGTCCCTTATGCCCCATTACCCCGTAACCCTTCCACCATGAACCAAGATTTGAACCACATGTCAAGCTTGCTAATCTCCTCAGTCTTTCCTGGAGTGGCACATGGCACAGGCAGAACTTCAGAGAAGACTAGGTTGTCAGTTCTGTTCCTCAGCCTGGCACCTAACTCTTTAAATTTGGTTTGCAGAACTGACAGACTACCCTTATGTATGTCATTTGTTCCAACAAGGACAATGAAAACTGGATCATTTCCTGCTCCAGCCAAGAGACTATCCACCCTTCCAGGGAGGTCTCCCAACTGTGCACCTGAAAGGTAACACACCATTCAAAACTCTCTGTCTCTGGAGCACACCTGCACTTCAGTCCCACTAATGATTGAGTCCCCAACTATCACTATCTGTCTCTTTCTGGGAACTGGTTTTGAGGTGGCCTGTTGGGGCTCTTCATGCCTGCATACCACCTGAAAATCTTCAGAGACACCACACAGCTTCACAAGGAAATGAAAACAGTTTGACACTTCACGCACCTGTCTTTATGGTTCTGACTTTGACAAAAAATGGTTTAATAAGCTTTATGACCTTAGTCTCAAAATGTCTTTCTCCCGTGACGTGACAGGGATCTTTTCTTGAATAAGATCAAACACAGTTTAATGGATGCATCAGGAGCTTCCACCTGCAGCTAAAGTCACTTCACTACACATGTACTGTGTCAGCGTGCCTGTGTCTATCAAACACAAGAAGCTCTGCAGTCTACTTGTGACTTTAAGATGTAGGAAGATAAGTAAATAAATAAAGGTAAATAACATTCAATCTGACTTTTATATACAAAGTACAGTGATGGCAAACATGCGATGGCAGCTTCCACCTGCTGCAATAGACTCTTCAGTACACTAGCTACATTCCGTGGTAGTGTTTAGATCTGGACGGCGTATGTGCCCAAAAAAGAAGTCTAACTGAATTCTCGTACCATTGCTTGTGTACTGAAGTGTCAGCAGGCATTTTACATGGGATTACACGTGTAATTTGTAAGCATGCCCTTGTCGATCAAACACAGGAAGCTCTGCGGTCTATTTGTGACTTTACGCTGTAGGAAGATAACTAAATAAATCAAGTTAAATAACATTCGATCTGACTTTTATATAAGTAACATATAAATGTTTCTTATGTATAGACCATCACAAAACATAATCACAAACAGGAGTTTGTATGATACGTTGGCGAGCTCTGTAAGCCGGGCTGTTTTGTTGAAAGACTTGTGTCCTGTTTTGTTATATCTGTGTCTTTTGTGAAAGTACTTATTTGATATTTGGACTTCAGTCTTCACACATTATACACTTCATGTCTACATTTTGTCATTAGTACTAAAACATGGAAAACATTTGTCTTTTAGGTATGTGTTCAATATTTCTGTTATCCTACACTTACATAGATCTTTGTAGACACGGAACACACGTGAAATGCATGTGTTCCTAATAACAATATATTTTTCTAGCCTAGGTACCTGACTCCCTGATAAACAAGGCTTCAGTTGGGAGAGGTGTTTGCAGTTTCTCCGGTGGTGGGGGGGGGGATGGTATAGCAGGCTACTTGCTGCTTGGGCTTATCGACACATTTACAAGACAAAAGACACTGACGGAGAGGTGTGAGCGGATTTAAGGTGGGCCGGATTTACGAGTTTTTTCGTGAACTTTGGTAATTCTAGTGTTAAAAACACCTGGGCCAGGGTGGTCAATTCTCTACTGCAACATTGGCCATCCAACTTCTGCTACAGTTCAGCTACCCTGAGCTCAAGGGAATGGATGAGCTGACATCTCTTGTAGATGTAGCCCTCATAGTAGACTTGACCTCCAAGCCATTATCTAAAAACTCCAACATCCAACTGCACTTGCATTGCGCTGGCCTCATTATTAAAATTTGGTTTACTAAAACTGCTTGTTTTTTTTATTTCCGCCTTTGTCGGAGATTCCCGATTTTCTCCGTCGTGCTCCGGTTCCACCTTACTGGAGGAGGCGCCGTCGTCGCCGAGGTAAACGCAGCGGTAGGCTGGTGAGGCTGAAAGCCTTCTCTGCTAGGTCTCTGATTGGATTCGGATGGGCTCGTCGCCTCGTTTCTCCCCGACACTTATGGGATCCTGCCTACACCTGGTTGGTACCTGTGGCCGGGTCGGAGGAGTTCTTCCGGCTGTCGCAGCCCCACTGTTCCTACTATCCTCACCCCCGACAACGTGGAGTGGTTTTGGGAAATCTGCGGCCTCTCCGCCGGGCTCCTCGAAATGCAGGCGCTCCGATGACACCGGCTCCTGCCAGGATTGGTCTGGTAAACGCTAGATCCCTGTCAAACAAAACTTTTATTCTTAAGGATTTCTTCATCTCCAATGGACTGGATTTTCTCTGTGTGACAGAGACTTGGTTGAATGTTGGTGAATCCTTTCTGAAGGTTTTTAATGACATCCTTTTGGCAACAGACTCAGGGGATTATGTGATTTTAGTTCTGCTCGATTTAACAGCTGCTTTTGATACTATAGATCAAAGTATTTTATTATCTCGTCTGGAGCACTGGGTGGGCATTCGTGGTACTGCCTTGGCGTGGTTTAAATCGTACTTGACTCAAAGAACTTTTTCAGTGAGGCTAGATGAATTTAGATCCTCCTCTGCTTCACTATCATGTGGGGTTCCACAAGGCTCCATACTTGGTCCTCTGCTATTTTCTTTGTATCTCCTGCCTCTGGCTCTATTCTTAGAAAGCATAAAATTGCTTTCCATTGTTATGCAGACGATACTCAGGTTTATGTACCCCTCAAACGCAAGGATGCTTACTCCATACAAACTTTGGTTATGTGCCTAGAAGAGGTGAAAGCTTGGATGGCAGTAAACTTCTTAAATTTTAATGAAAATAAGACAGAGGTTATAGTTTTTGGTCCTGAGGGCACCAGTGGGTCTATTTCTATTTCTGCTCCTGTGGATTTGGGTCCCCTTGCACAATATGGTACACCTGTTATTACAAATTTGGGTCTTAGGATAGATGAGGATTTTAGACTGGACAGACAGATCAGCGCGGTGGTGAAATCTTGTTTTTTTCAGCTAAGACGTTTGGCGAAGATAAAAAACATTCTTTCCAAAGATCAATTTACAACAGTAATCCACGCCTTCATTACAACCCGGTTGGACTATTGTAATTCGTTGTATGTTGGTGTTAGCCAGTCCACCCTGTCTCGGCTGCAGCTGGTGCAAAATGCTGCTGCACGCCTTTTAACTGGCACGCGAAAGAATGAGCACATTACACCTGTGTTATCCTCACTGCACTGGTTGCCTGTTCAGTTTAGAGTTCATTTTAAGATTCTTTTATTTGTTTTTAAGTCCTTAAATGGGCTTGCTCCACCCTACCTCGCTGAGCTGCTGCATATGTACTCTCCTTCCCGCTCACTCAGATCAGATGGTCAGCTGCTTCTGGATGTGCCTAGGACTCAGCGAAAGCTCAGGGTGATAGGGCTTTTACTGTTGTGGCTCCAAGACTCTGGAATTCACTGCCGATCCTCATTAGACAGGCCTCCTCACTGCCCATTGTTAAGTCTGCTCTTAAGACTTACCTCTTTGGTTTGGCGTTTGATCCTGTGTGAGCAGTTGATTTTACTCTGTTTTAACTCTGTTTAGTTGTGTTTACTAGGTTTTAATTAGTTTCATTTATTGTATTTTATTTTACTTATTTATTATTTTGTTTTTTGTTTAAAATTTATTTTAGCCTATGTTCAGCACTTTGGTCAGCGGCTGTTGTATGTAAAGTGCTTTATAAATAAAGTTGACTTGACTTGACTTGACTAAATTTAAAAGATTTAACTTAAATGGTAAAACTTGACTGCCTGTTGTTTTAACTTTGGTGAGGTTAACTTTGTCTGCTCTCCTAACTTTGTGCTGCCCTTATTTTTTACTTAAAAGCTCTCCACCCACACCATTTGTATTCCTTCATATTAATGAACACTTACGCTGTTGCCCTCTTAACTGCTCTACTCTACTGCGCTAAGAACAATCTTGAAAAACTCACTTACTGAATTTCCAATGCTAGTTATTTATTATTGTCTTTTCTGCCACTACAGTCACTCCTTAGCGACAACCAAAACACAAAGTTTTTGGAGCAAAATGTTTTTTCATTAACTTTCATACCTTATCACTTCTCATTACCTTACCACTTCTCTTTTGTTCACAAGGATGACATCAGCATGTCAAAATGCATATCTCAGGAAAAATGGTATTCTTCAATAGTAGATGGAAGAGAAGTAGAAAACAGAGATGAGTGTGTGAGAAAACTGGAAAAAAGAGAGAAGAAAACTTATGAGCACTGAAGAAGATATAGTAAAACACAAAAGCAATGGAATGAGGACCACCACTTGAGTAACTGGTGGACCAGGACTGACTGTGCAGGGCAGCAGCAGTTCAAAATAAGAATGGATCAAAAGATGAATCAAAGTTATAATAATAGGCCAAGGTCATAACCAGGTGGACAAGAGTGAAGCACAAGAAACATTGAAGTGAATCATTAAACAAAACAGTTCACATGACTAGATCCAAAATGGACGTCAAAAAACAAAAAAATCAGCAATTTGTTCATTGCACAGGTTTTTAGGTTATATCCACAAACTTGGGCAACGAGGGAGTGCATGATGCTAACCTTTATACTTTTATAGCATTGATGTTACATTATGTGTCATACACTCCCAGCTCCTCCAGCCTACAAAACACTTAGCAACAATAAACACAAAGCCTCACGAAATGACCCTCATACAAAAACAAAATTGCAGAGTGGGAGGAAGTGGTCCCCTGAGGCAGAGAAGGCTCTTAGAGAATGCTTTGAAACTACAGACTGGGATATCCTGCAGGGATCACATAGTGAGAACATTGAGGAGGCACTACTGACTACATCAACTTCTGTATGGACATTGTAGTTCCAGTAAGAACTGTACGCTGCTATGCTAACAACAAGCCATGGATTACAAGTGACATCAAGGGCCTTTTGAACCAGAAGAAAAGGACTTTTAAAAGCATGAGCTCAAGTGCATGCAGAAGGAACTTAGAGTCCAGCTCAGGGTGGCGAAGGAGCAGTACAGGAGAAAGCTGGAGCAGAAGCTGCAGAATAACAGCATGAAGGAAGTGTGGGATGGGATGAAGATTATCACTGGCTGCAGCTCAAAGCGAGATACCACCATCGAGAGAGACGTGAAGAGAGCAAACCAAATGAACAACTTCTTTAACAGGTTTGACCACCCTAACCCACTCTGACCTCGGAGTACTGCACCCTCCACACATCCTTCTGCTGATACCAGCATAGGAGAGACATCCCCACCCACAATTACAACAGCGCAGGTGAGCAGACAGCTGAGGAGACTTTGTGCCAGCAAAGCAGCGGGTCCAGATGGAGTATCGCCACGACTGCTGAAGGTCTGTGCATCGGAGCTGGGGGGTCCTCTACAGCACATCTTCAACCTGAGCCTGGAACAGGGGAGAGTCCCGAGGCTTTGGAAAACATCTTGCATCACCTCAGTCCCAAAGGTATCACGTCCTAGTGAGCTGAATGACTTCAGGCCTGTCGCTCTGACGTCACATGTGATGAAGACCATGGAGAGGCTGGTGCTTCACCACCTGAGGCCACAGGTTCAACACGCCCTCGACCCTCTGCAGTTTGCATATCAGGAGAAGGTGGGAGCAGAGGATGCCATCATCTACATGCTACACCGATCCCTCTCCCACTTGGACAGAGGCAGTGGTGCAGTAAGAATTATGTTTCTGGACTTCTCTAGCACCTTCAACACAATCCAACCTCTGCTCCTTAGGGACAAGCTGACAGAGATGGGAGTAGATTCATACCTGGTGGCATGGATCGTAGACTATCTTAAAGACAGACCTCAGTATGTGTGTCTTGGGAACTGCAGGTCTGACATTGTGGTCAGTAACACAGGAGCGCCACAAGGGACTGTACTTTCTCCAGTCCTGTTCAGCCTATATACATCGGACTTCCAATACAACTCGGAGTCCTGCCACGTGCAAAAGTTCGCTGAAGACACTGCTATCGTGGGCTGCATCAGGAATGGGCTGGAGGAGGAGTATAGGGACCTAATCAATGACTTTGTTAAATGGTGCGACTCAAACCACCTACACCTGAACACCAGCAAAACCAAGGAGCTGGTGATGGAGTTTAGGAGGCCCAGACCCCTCATGGACCCCGTGATCATCAAAGGTGACTGTGTGCAGAGGGTGCAAACCTATAAATACCTGGAAGTGCAGCTGGATGATAAATTAGACTGGACTGCCAATACTGATGCTCTGTGTAAGAAAGGACAGAGCCGACTATACTTCCTTAGAAGACTGGCGTCCTTCAACATCTGCAATAAGATGCTGCAGATGTTCTATCAGATGGTTGTGGCGAGTGCCCTCTTCTACGCGGTGGTGTGCTGGGGAGGCACCATAAAGAAGAGGGACGCCTCACGCCTGGAGAAACTGGTGAGGAAGGCAGGCTCTGTTGTTGGCATGGAGCTGGACAGTTTAACATCTGTGGCAGAGCGACGGGCACTCAGCAGACTCCTATCAATCATGGAGAATCCACTGCATCCACTAAACAGGATCATCTCCAGACAGAGGAGCAGCTTCAGCGACAGACTGCTGTCACCGTCCTGCTCCACTGACAGACTGAGGAGATCGTTCCTCCACCACACTATGCGACTCTTCAATTCCACCCGGGGGGGTAAACGTTAGGATTATACAAAGTTATTGTCTGTTTTTTCCTGCATTGTTATCAATCTTTAATTTAATATTGTTTTTTGTATCAGTATGCTGCTGCTGGAGTATGTGGATTTCCCCTTGGGATTAATAAAGTATCTATCTATCTATCTATCTATCTATCTATCTATCTATCTATCTATCTATCTATCTATCTATCTATCTATCTATCTATCTATCTATCTATCTATCTATCTAATTCATTTTTTAAATAACTAAAAATCTACTGACACAAAAAATTTTAAAGAACTA
Organism: Erpetoichthys calabaricus; assembly: GCF_900747795.2. Classification (NCBI taxonomy): domain Eukaryota; kingdom Metazoa; phylum Chordata; class Cladistia; order Polypteriformes; family Polypteridae; genus Erpetoichthys; species Erpetoichthys calabaricus. The sequence continues at coordinate 328,895,893 of NC_041397.2, forward strand.
TTTGCTTCCATGGCTTCAAACCCCAAAAACAAATGTATAAAATATCTTTAGAGACTAAGGAACAACTGGGCGGCATGGTGGCGCAGTGGGTAGTACTGCTGCCTCGCAGTTGGGTGATCTGGGGACCTGGGTTCGCTTCCCGGGTCCTCCCTGTGTGGAGTTTGCATGTTCTCCCCGTGTCTGCGTGGGTTTCCTCCGGGCGCTCCGGTTTACTCCCACATTCCAAAGACATGCAGGTTAGGTGGATTGGCGATTCTAAATTGGCCCTAGTGTGTGCTTGGTGTGTTTGTGTGTGTCCTGCGGTGGGTTGGCACCCTGCCCAGGATTGTTTCCTGCCTTGTGCCCTGTGTTGGCTGGGATTGGCTCCAGCAGACCCCCGTGACCCTGTGTTCGGATTCTGCGGGTTGGAAAATGGATGGATGGAACAACTGTGAAAAATTAAGCACAAAAGCCAAGTGTTACAACATGGAAGATTTTTGAAAGTTTCGGTGCTCAAAAGGCATTTCTAATTCATGCTCTGAGGAACTTGTCATGAGTTATGAATCCTGTATATCCAAAATGTATAATTTGTGAGGAGCACCTTTATAGCAGCAGGCACCAATGCTGATTGCTGTTCTTTGTTTGTTTTGTTGAAACTCCACCTTGCCTTATGGAAATTCAATGATTTTTTTCCTTTGGGAGAAAGATCTGCTTATTATTTCTTTATTTCCTATTTCACAATTACTACTTCTTTTTCCATATTCCTGTGTTTCCCATATTCCTGTCAGACTCACTCTGAAGTTGGCAAACAATGATGGTTATAGCTAAATGTCACAAAGATTTGAAAGCATTACCGTTCAAAACAGGTCCACCATATAGTGCCACTACAAGTCAGTTAGTAGAGAAGAAAACAAGAGACTAAAGAAATAATAAAAAGAACAAGTTCTACCACTGATAAGAGAGGAAACTGAAGAAGAAACACCGCTTTAATTTAGATATTCAGAGTAATGGAGCTTCTCCCATCATTCCTGACTTTGGGAGCCACAGCTGTGAGGAAGAACTCCTAATCATGGCCCCAGTGTGCTGTCCAAAATGAGAAAGTCGCCATAACTAGGACTGATTAATTGTTTTTTTCTATTTTCCAGTCTAAGATTAGTCAAACATTCACTCATTTTTGGATGTATAACGTATTCTTTAATTACTTGGTAATGATCCCTACAATGAAAGACACAATACATTGTAAGGCATGTCTACTTGACCTGCTGAAGAGCAAGCTAAGGAGAAGCCACTGAAGAAGCTGGGATAAGTGCTTCATGAATATGTCACAAAACTGTGCGACACATAGGGAATATCGGGCAGGCATGAGGCACACAAGCACCTTAAGCATGGAAATGTATTATTATTATTAAAATAACATGAAAGGAACTGTGCAGCTGAGGAGCTGAAATGTCTGTGTCTGCCATTGCTGTTCAGTGTCAGCCATCAGAGAGTCTAAGCTGAGGGTCAACAGTGAGTACCAAATTCCCCTATATGGTCACTTTATTTGAGATGTTGTTCTAGATGAAACACATATCTATCCATGTTTTAGTTGATCGTTTCTGTTCTGTTATATTTAATTGTGACACATTGCACACAGGGTGGGAACCTGAGATAACTTCAGAGACAGTTGACATCCGAGGATGTGGATTGAGACTTAGTGTCAGTCACAAAGAAATCTGGGAGACACAAACACAACCAGCAAAGATGAACACATGGTAATGGACATCAGTAGGTGAGCTTCAAGCAGCACATTGAGGAGATATTAGGATGGGCCAGTGGTGGCGTTTAGATCAGGATGAGAACAATAGGAGAGCTGGTCAGGGTGATGAGGACCACAGGAGCTGACAAGGAGTTGATTATGAGGGACTGAAATGTGTCCAGTGTGCTCATGGACTTTTAAATGAGATTCTGATCACCATCTCTCCTGTCCACACTTCTGACTAATATTTTCATTTCACAATGGCCTGTTTTCTAGTCCCGATCTCTAAGAGCTGCTAAAGTGAGCAACCAACACAAACATCCAGCGGGATATGAAGCAATGACTAATGTGAAATAACAGGAGAGGGAAGAGGTCAGCAGTGAAGAGCTCCATCATGTTGGTCTGTGTGAAGACCAAGTGCTTAAAGAATCAAACATCAAGATACAGATTTGATCAGTGTAACAAGAATGAGTACACTCCACCGCCCCCAGGCCTGGCCTAGAATTACTAGTGTTTAGGCCCTTCAGCTGTTTCCCATGTGCACGTGTGTGACATCAACAATGAATACAATCAAAGGAGACCAATCAATGTGTACCAAAAAAGTAGAAAATGAGACAGGAGGAGCAAAACTCAGTTCTTTCTTTATTTATGTGTGTCACAATAGCACAGGCACACAAGCTGCACACCAATTTGACTCACTTTGTCTCTCAAGGTTCATCTTGCCATTCATCCCATTGACACTTTTCTTTCTCACACTCACCACTCCCTTTTCACTTTCTCCTCTTCCTTTTGACCCCTCAGGCCCCATGAAGATGACAGATTTAGAACTTACAGTGACCATCTGATGATGAGACCTGTAATGCAGGGTGGAGGGGTTGTCAGCCAGGGTCTTCACCTACCTCTTTACAAAGACTGATGTCAGGTGACATGACACACTCCTTTGGTGGTCTTGAGGGAATTGTAAATGAATCCTGGTAATGTGTGTTTCTGTGGAAAGATAAAAGTCTTCACAAGCATTAAATCTGATTGGCATTTTGAACCCTGACAGTGATGATGAAGTCTGTCAGCTGACTCATCTCAACTTTGGGTGATGGTAATAAATCTGAGACCAGGAAAGAGGTGCAGTTTAATGTCTAACGTGACATCAAGTTCTTTAGTAAAACACCAAACTCCAACAGTATGGCCAACAGTGAGTCCTTGTGCGCAAACATCCACAGTGGAAAATTTCAGAAGTGACGGACCCCTTAAGTTTTGAATAGTGGTGGTGAGAGGACAGAACTCTAGTCTCTTCTGTCATTCTGTGCTCTTACGTGTAGTCACTGGTCACTCGCTCTGGATACTAGTGCCTTTCTGTCTTAACACTAGAAGCACCATGGCCAGTGCCAGTTGGCTTGTGTTTGAAATGTTTCATGATTTTGCCTGTGTGCATCTCACACTCCTGTCCTTCTTTCACTTTTCCTAATTTGCTGCACTTCAAATGCCCATGTTGTCGCAACTCCAAAACTATACACAGGAAATGTGACTGATGGCATTTTTCTCTGTTTTAATACACAAAAGACCCCATATGCCACCATTAGCAATTCACATTGAACTTTGGTACCTAGGTGTTAATCACTGTCTCTCTCATCCAGCATGGACTTGGCAGCATTTGGATGTTCTTTTTGCTTTGGAAAATCCACTCTAGATGCCATTATCAAAGTTCTTGTGTGTTGCTACCAAAATGTGAGTTGCTGTCTCTCTCTGTCCTTCAGACTACTATACAATAATCATAGAAAAATATCACTTATGATCACTTGCATTGCTTCAATACAAACAATAAAAAAGGCCACAGACTAATGTGAAAAGCTTAAGTGCTACAGTTATTTCAGTTAGCTATCAAATGCATATAAACTCACCCAAAACTGCAATGTAGTATTTCTGACACAACTTTGAGGAGCAAGTACACAATGAACATTTGTTTTGAGAAAGATGAACTCCAAGGATGCTTTGGAGATGCAGCAGAGGGTGGACTTTGTCGATTCTGATGGGGGATCTGACATTGACATTGAATTAGAGAGTGACATGTTCTCTGATTCTCTACCTTAATCTGATCGTATACCAGATAAGGAGCCTGGGAGTGGGCTGGAGTGCCATACAAAGACATCATGAGCTCCTGCTTACAAAAAGACAGCATTGGTCTCCACAGAAAGAAAGCAGGAGGGGGAAAATGGCACAGAGTGGGTGGAGCAAGTCTTGGGTACAGTGCACTGTGGTGCACCATGCTACAGAACCGGTACTGCAAATAATGAAGTTTCTGCATTTTCCCAACAAAGAAATACGACAGGAGGGTCTGTAGAGTGACACATTTGCTGCTGTTTCAGACACGCAGCCTGCTTTTGTACAGAAGTGCATTTTGTATTATAAGCCTGAGCAGAACATAACAATTGATGAACAAAACTTCCTGACAAAATGCCAATGCCCCTTCATCCAGTACATGACATACAAATCTGACAAGTGTGGGATCAAATACTCTTGACAGCTGCTGAAGTGAATAGCAAGTGTATTTGCTAAATGTTATTTAGTATTTGGGAAAGATTCCATGTGACCAACACGAGAATGGCTGTCAGAGACTGTGGTGATGTGGCTGGTTGAACCTTTTATTGGCAAAGTGAGAAACATCACTGTGGACAATATTTTTTTTTTTTAAATTGCTTTCCCTTGTGAACAAGGTATTGAAGAAAAGACAAATCTTCTCGATACAGTGAATAAAATGAGATGAGAACTGTCACCCACTGCAAAAGACTGCAGTGATGAAGGCTGGAGAAAGCCACACACTCACACTCAGACTCCAAGGAAAAAGTACCTTACTTCTCAACATCACATATCCAACCATCAGACAGGAAAAGGAAACTGAACCTAGTGATAGACTGCAATCACCCTGCAGGTATGGAGACTATTTCTTATTTTTATTTAAACAGCTCACATTTCAGTATTTTGTCACTTATACAGTAGTTAGATGTAGATGTGCTTGACCAGATGACATGGCTGTGACCGGTCACTATCCTCTACAACTTGCTAGACTTGGCATGAATGGTGTTGTAGCTATAGACTCTTCAGTATGCGAACGACTCTCCACGCTAGTGTTTAGATCTGGACGGTGTATGTGCCCAAAAAAAAGTTTAACTGCATTCTCGTACCATTGCTTGCATACTAAAGTGTCAGCAGGCACTTTTAGTGGCATTACACATGTATTTTTTGAGCATGCCTGTGTCGATCAAACACAGCAAGCTCTGCAGTCTACTTGTGACTTTACGCTGTAGGAAGATAAGTAAATAAATCAAGGTAAGTAACATTCAAGCTGGCTTTTATGTAAGTAACATATAAATGTTAATGTTTTGGGCACATGCACCGTCCAGATTTAAACACTAGAGTGGACAGTCTATAGCTGAAGGTGGAAGCTGCCGTCGCTGTACTTTGTAGATAAGAGCCAGATTGAATGTTATTTTCATATTTATCTTGATTTATTTACTTATCTTCCTACAGCATAAAGTCACAAGTAGACTGCAGAGCTTCCTGTGTACATATACAAAGTACAGCGACGGCAAAAGTGCGATGTGCATTCTTGCTCCAATGTAGAACCGCCATTATCATCTGAGTTCACCTCTGTTATAGTGCATCTTTATGTGAAAACAGCAGTGTCAAATCGGAGGGGGGGAGGGTGGGATCGTAAATGCGACTGAGAGAATAAAACAATAAAAAAAACCAAAGCTAACCTTTACAAGTATCATAAATTTACACCGGCTGTTACAGAATGTAATGTATGTTTTTATTCTAAGATAGTAAGAATATGAGCAGCTCACTTCTCAAAACGGATTCGTCCGGGATCGAACCTGTGAAGTTTTGATTACCAGTCAACAGTTGATACCGTTGCGGCACCGAAGCAGTCGTAGCAAATGTGTGTCAATGTTGCACCCTAACGCGGGTTCTTTTTCTGCAGTTATATTCTTGAATAGAAGCGCATTTGTTCTGTTATATTTGTACCTTTTGTGAAAGTGTTTATTTGATATTTGGACTTCAGGTTTCACACATTATACACGTCATGTCTACATTTTGTCAATTATTACTAAAACATGAAAAACGTTTCTGTTTTAAAGATGTGTTTACATAGATTGTTCTAGACACGGAACACACATGAAATGCAAGTGCTCCAAATAACGATATAGTATTTATAAAAGGTGTCATTTTGGTTGACTTCTCGCTCCATACAACTCAAAGCAACTGACAGGCAGGTAAACAGACTTGAGCTGAGAAAACTGTGTGGTGATGGGGGATGTGATAGCAGGCTGCTTGCTGCTTATTGACACATTTACAGGACAAAAGATGCTGATGGAGAGCTGCGAAGGGATTTAAGGTGGGACGGATCTACAAGTTTTTTTATAGGCTTTGGTAATTCTAGTGTTAAAGCACCATCTTGTTCCAGTTTGGAAAATGCAACCATAATAAAAAATATGAAAACTCTGAAGAAAAGTGCACCATTTTATGTGCAGATGCTGCTCTAGGAAGCTGCAAAGAATTTGTGTTAACCGCTCCCTTCTTTTGTAATCACCCATCCTGTCAGTTACAATTTACAGATGCTTATATTAAAATATGCATTTACCTGCGTAATTTGTGAAATATGTAAGGAAAGCTATTCTTTTATTTATATTGCATACTGTATGTCATTTTGACACACTATAACACTAAACTATTTTATGTGATTGAAGTGTGTTGTTTTGCTTTTCATAAATAAATAGTGAAGCAGTTTTCTGCCCCATGGCTGTGTAACCCTGCAGGTTTTTTTTTTGGTAACATTTTAAAGTTAAAATATATATAACCACTATATTGACTTTTGCTGCACTGAAGAGTCTCTATGTCCATTCACTGTTCTGGGAGTGGATGTGAAGGTGGTCCACTCCTACAACTACTTGGGGGTTCACATTAATGACAGGTTGGACTGGTCTCATAACACAGAGGAACTAGAGAAGAAAGGGCAGAGCAGATTCCTCTTCCTTAGGGGACTAGGTTACTTAAATTTAAGTTACTAGGTTACTATTTAATTCTCAGTCTATCAGCAATAAATCCATACTGATTGAAGAACACATCAGGGAAAAAGGACTTGACTTCATGTGTCTGACAGAAACCTGGCACCAGTCAGAGGTTTACTCTGCCTTAAATGAAGCCTGTCCACTTGGCTACAGTTACTTGGAGGCAGCTCGCAGCACTGGGCGTGGTGGTGGACTAGCTGTTATCCACCGTCAGGACCTGGGGTTGTCCCCCTATCTCGATACCTGCAATATCTTCCTGTGAGTGCCTTGCATTTAAATGTAAGCCCCCGTTTCCCCTGACTGTTCTCCTTATCTATCGACCTCCAAAACCCAATTCTGCCTTTATTCCGGAAATTACTGATCTTCTCACAACACTCTGTGCTTCTTCTGCCAACATCATAATCTTAGGAGATATAAATATTCATGTTGACAATCCCACAGGTTATCTCACTGCTGATTTCCTTGAGCTGCTAGATTCTCTCAACCTACAACAACATGTTGATGTTCCCACACATTCTAGGGGTCACACTCTTGACTTGGTCATTTCAAACTGTGCCCCAATCAGGAATCTACAGGTATTTGATCTTGGTATTTCAGACCACAAAGTTGTGTCATTGGAGCTGCCCTTTTTCTCCTCCCATATCAAACCAAAACGACAGATCTACTTCAGAAATCTGAAGAATATCAATGTGGATGCCTTGGCCTTGGACCTTACATCTCTCTCCTCTGACTTTATCAGCTCCCTCTCTGTTGCTGACCTCGTGGATTTTTACAACCAGTCCCTGAGCAGTCTCCTGGACTTCCACGTCCCTTTAACATCTAGGTCCGTCTCATTCTCGTGCTCAGCACCTTGGTATACCTGCGAGCTGCGAAAAATGAAGGCGGCTGGGCGTGTCCTTGAGCGGCGGCTCAAGGCCTCTGGGCTGACAGTCCATAAACAGGCTTACAGAGAACACATGAGAATGTATGCAGAAGCTCTGAAGGTTGCACGGTCCAAGTTTTATTCCACCATCATCAGAAATGGCTCCAGCAACCCTAAAAAACTTTTTTCAACCATAAATCATCTTCTCAAACCTCCTTTACCTGCCCATTCTGAGACCACTGATGACAGATGCAACATGTATATCAACTTTTTTAAACAAAAAGTTGATAATATCCGCTTACACCTCTCTACCAAGGATATCTTGCCCTTCCCAACTGTTGACTCATTGTCTGAGACCGTCCATCCTCTTTGCTCTTTCTCTGTTGCCACAAGGGAAGAGGTGGAGGTTGTCATCAGGAAAATGAAACCGTCTACTAGTTCCCTGGACCCTTTCCCCTCACCCTTGCTGAAGGCCAACATTTCTGCCATCTCTCCACTCATCACCAGGATAATAAATCAGTCCCTCCTGGCTGGCCATATTCTTTCTGCACTAAAAACTGCTGTCATCAGACCTCTACTGAAAAAATCCACCTTGGATCCTGAAGTTCTCTCCAATTATAGGCCCATCTCCAATCTTCCATTTCTCTCCAAAGTTCTGGAAAAAATAGTTGCAGCACAACTTCACGATCATCTCAAACTGAACAATCTGTTTGAAAAGTTTCAGTCTGGTTTTCGCCCTGGCCATAGCACCGAAACAGCCCTGGTCAGGGTCACCAATGATCTTCTGATGACGGCAGATACTGGTTCACCTTCACTACTTATCCTCCTTGACCTGACAGCTGCTTTTGACACAATAGACCATAACATCCTTCTTCACCGCCTGCAATACACTATTGGACTCTCAGGAATTGTTCTAAATTGGTTTACATCATACCTGACTGGCAGAACTGAGCATGTCGCCCTTGGCAGCGCAAAGTCCCACACCCACAACGTCACCTGTGGTGTTCCACAGGGCTCTGTGCTGGGCCCTATCCTTTTTACTATCTACATGCTCCCCCTTGGAACTATCATTGGCAGACATGGTTTATCGTTCCATTGCTATGCCGATGACACTCAGCTTTACCTCAGGACTACTCCCACCTCCTCTACTGCTCCTCTGCCAACATCTACATTGTCTCCCTGCCTGGAGGAGATAGAGGCATGGATGAGGCTCAATTTTCTTCAGTTGAACAGATCCAAAACAGAAGCCATCTTGGTTGGTACATCACATCATCTTCGCTCTTCTACCATCACCAGTATTACTTTCTCTGGCCAAAATATTCCTCTTTCCACATCTGTTACTAATTGGGTGTTAGAATGGACTCCCAACTTACTTTTGACACCCACATCAAATATCTCTGTAAGTCATCTTTTTACCATCTCAAGAACATCGCCAAACTCTGTCCATTACTCACCCTGGCAGATGCAGAGAAGCTCGTCCATGCCTTTGTCTCTTCCAGGCTGGATTACTGTAATGCACTCCTCATTGGGATTCCTGGCAAGAGTATCCAGAGACTCCAGTATATTCAGAACAGCGCTGCCAGGATCCTGATGAGGGTGCGAAAGTATGATCACATCACCCCAATTCTGAAAACCCTTCACTGGCTCCCTGTTTCATTCAGAATAGAGTATAAGGTCTCCCTTCTTACCCATCAGTGCATTTATGGACATGCCCCTCTTTATCTACAGGAACTCCTTATCCCTCATAACTCCTTACGTTCCCTCCACTCTATACACACTAACACTCTTCAAGTCCCCAGAAATAAGCTCAGCAGCATGGGTGACAGGGCGTTTTCATCTGTGGCGCCGAGGCTGTGGAATGCCCTCCCTGATTACCTGAGAGCCCCACAGTCGACTGAGGCCTTTAAGCGAAACCTAAAAACTCATCTTTTTAGAAAGCCATTTTGTTAAAGTATTTTATAGACTCTTCTGTTCTTTTTTATTTTATTATTCTATTTTTACTCTGTAGCACTTTGGGATTGCTAAAATATAAAGTGCAATATAAATAAAATTTATTATTATTATTATTATAAACTACTGACTCCCGTGGCCACTCTAAATGTTACACAGCAATTCATATAAAAAGGAAATAAAAAACAATTAAAGCAGAAAACATTCAATGAAATCTTGAGCACTAAACATGAAAGCAGAGAATGAGAAACAATCAGAGAGTCAGACGAATGGAGACTTCAACAGGAGGACTGAGGGGTGGGAGTGAAGTGCAGCGGCCCCCTCTAGTGGACACTCGCCATGATACACACATGGGAAAGCTCAGCAGTGAAAGGGGAGTAAAAATATACAGTGCATTATAAAAGAAATAAAAATAAAGTAATAACACAAGAATAAAACGCCTGAAACAAACACTCTAAATATAACATCTAAAACTATTTAAGTCGGAACTGAATTAAAAGTGCAAAATGGTGACCTGATCACACAGTCACATGACTTTCAGAGCTGACAGAGGAGCTGATTCTTCTGTAGACACACTGCCCCCTCTAGTGGCCACTCTCAGTTAAACATGTGATGGTCCAGGCTGTGCTTAAAAACACGGACTTGGCCCGAGAGCCTTCAGTATTTCTGTCCTATTTCTTAATTGTTATTCCTCTCTAAATTCTTGAAAACTTTTTTTTTCTTCCCTTCCCTTCCCTGCTGTCTTTTCTTGTCAATGATAATAAAATAGAGTTGTCATAGTCAGGGTTGAGAGCTTTTCATAGCACTGAGTCTGCTATTGTGAAGGTGACCAAAGACAACAGAAATCAAGTAGACAATCAAAGATGGACAATCAGAGAAGTGGACAAGGAGTCAGTCAGCTTCATGCTTTGCATTTGTGTTTATTTGACAATAATGGGCATTCTCTTTAGTTCTTCTTTCTTGGTGATGATTGGTCTGGTTGGTCCTTTTGGGCTACAAGAGAAGGAGACAACTGGTCAAATGAGTAGAAGGAGAAGACAGGCTGTGATCTTTCATAGATGACTTTGTAGACTCTGAAGTGAGTTCTGTGACCTGTGAATTAATAGAAAGTGAGGAGAGTGAAGGCCGTGAGCAGCATCTGACCAAACAGCTGGCAAAGGTGACCAATACACATGGGGGTTTGTAAAAGGACCCACCTTTTTTGTAATTTTTTTTTTTGTTTGTTTTTCATTTTTTTAATTTAACTTCATCTTATTGCAATTACAATAAGAGGAAGCTTAAACTGCAGCACAAGTTTTGAAGATTGGAACATCAGCTCTCCTTCATCTCAAGCCACATCTATGCGATCCTCACATGTTTTTATGCCTGCAAACAAATAAGTCCTCCCTCCAACAAGCCAAACATTTGTTTCTGTCGTCCGCACATTCTTACCAAGTTAGAGAAGTCCTGAAAAATCATCCTCAATATATTGGTACTCCTTCTAATCCTCCTTCTAATCCATATGTTCTTCCTTCTCCTGCTCCTACTCCATATCCTCCAATTCCTTCACGTACACTGTAAGGAGTAAACACAGGTGACTAATCATGAGTGCATTTCCATCCCTGTCCTTCTCCGCTCTTCTTTCTAGTTGTATGACAGCTGGCCTAGTAAACAATTACATTTTGTTCTGACCACATAATGCAGCACATTCCACAGGCCTGGACTGAATGTCGTATCCACCATAGAAGACTCCTACCTGGTCCTAAATGCCCCTCTGGGTATAAACACCACTTAAAGAGCAGGCTGCCATTAAAGCTTCGTCCCATCAGACCTCACTTACCTGCTTGCTGTGCCCATCACAGTATGGAGGCTCAGGTCGTCTCCATCAGAGTTCATGGCTCTCCACATACACACATTTTATGGACTTCAGATGTTCAACTGTCCTCTCATTTTCATATTGTATGTTAAAAGTTTGGAGATAGCACTGAATTTATAATTGGAAAATGAGAAAAGTCTTTTTTGTGACTCTTTTTTATTTTTACAAAATTAATAAAAGCAAAAAGAGAAGTTCACCTTTGACAAAACTCCAACCTTACGACACTGGATTGACCACAACTGCCATTAAATCAAAAGCACAAAAACCCTTCAAAGATGAAGACCCTCTGGCTCTGAGACCCCTGCTCTGGAGCTTTGTGAATATTTAATGAAAGGAAAAAAGTCAAAGAACTACAAACTAAAGGAGGAGTAAAGGGAGGGAGGGAGACAGAAACATCTTATAATAACACAACCACTGATACCGAGAAAGTGAAGAAAGACGCCTGGAAACAAGAATCATTACTTGTAAAAAACAACTAGGACAACAAAACAAGACAACAAAGTAGAAGGTGTCTTAAATGCTCCTGAAAAGTTCACGTTAGAAGTCACAAATATGCCTTGGAGAAACCGAGGAAGTAATGCAGTTTCCTTAGAGAATCTTTGGTCTCTGCCTGTTTCACAGGATCGATGATTTTCTCTGTGCCTCAGAAAACAAAAGAAGATTATCTGTGTGTCTCCAGACTGGTGGTCTCACTTGAGTGGTGATGAAGGGTCCTGACAGATCGGTGCTGGAGCACATTAAACAGAACATTCCAGAGAGTCCTGATCTTCTCCAGTTTCTACATTGTCACGACTGCTCCCCAGAGAATGTCATATCCCTTGCTCTTCATACCACCCTGGCACATACTGATAATTATAATTCCTTATTATTTGGATGTCACCTTTATACAACTTACAATATTTGAGATATAACTGGTCACATTTCTTTTGGTTTTCCCAATTGCAGTGAAATCAGGTGAAGTGGCTTGCTCGTGGTCACAAATTGTCAGCAGCAGGAATTGAGACTGAAGTCTTGACCGCTACACCATACTGCCTACCAGCTGTTATGGCAGACAACCAAACCCCTCAGTTTAGGACTTGATGCCACTGCAGTTGGTTTCTGGACCTTCTAACCAACAGACCTCAGTGTGTGCGACTGGCAGCGTCACGTCCTCCATGCCGGCCCTCCACACAGGCTCTCCACAGGGTAGAGATATAAACTGGTCAGGTTTGAGCTGAGTAAAGATGTGTGTGATGTGAATGAGATGGTGAATAGATGAGAGGGCCCAGGATCAATGATAGGGTATGTTTGTTAAGGGGTACGTGTGTGTGTCTGTGTCTGTGTGTGTGTGTGTGGTGTCCTTCTTACAGCTGGGTCTGGTTAAAGAGCTTTGGCTCTGTGAGAATTCGGACACAGGAGGTCTTATTGATTTGATGACAACTGACATTAAGTGACGGGATGTAATCAGGCTGACCAGAGACAGTTCAAAATCATCAGAAGAGACCCTGGAAGCCCCCTTAACACAAGTCAGAGTGGAGTCATCTCATCAAATCATCTCACCAATATTCAGAACAGTTGAAAGACAAGTGATGTGGTGCTATGCAGTACGGAGAGGGTGACATGAGGTCAGATCACTCAGTCACAGAACTGATGCATTTCTAGCCAGGAACAACGTTATTTGGATCGATTTTATAAAAGTGGGGATGATTAGAAAAACAAACACTGGACATATAGAGAAAATATTATGGGAAAGAACTTGAAGGTGACAGCACTACCCTGAATTCTGTTTAGCCTGGAGTGGAGGAGGACTCTCTGGAGGACCACTGACATCAATTTCAGCACGAGCAGCAGTCAGTCCACACCTGACACTTCCGCTCTGCTACTTAAAGACTCCGACTACCCAGACACCTCGTCATTTATGGCCTTAACTTCACAAGGACCTGCGCCCAAAAGACTGAACTCTTGGTGTTGAGTATTTGGCAAGTCAAGTCAAGTCAAATTGTATTTATGGAGCACATTGATAAACAGCAGAAGTTGGGCAAAGTGTTGTACAGCTTAACCATAAATACACCAAATACATACAGTAAATAAATACACCAAAATAAATACTGACATACAAACTTAAAAACCCAGCCACCGGGGATGCACAAACCAGTGTGTTTCTTCATGCCAGTCCCAAGCCCAGATAAATGGGGAGGGTTACGTCAGGAAGGGCATCCGGTGTAAAATTTTGCCAAATCAATATGCGGACAGCAATACAAATTTCCATATCGGATTGGTTGAGCCCAGGGTTAACAATGACCGCCACCAGTACTGTTAGCCAATAGGGTGCTGGCGGAAACTGGGCTACTGTTGGCCAAAAAAGAAGAATGCGAAGAAGAGGGGGGGGATGTGTCCGGAGGCAGGAGGAGAGGAGGAAAGTAAACAGAGTGGAACTGAGGGTAGGGACTCTAAATGTTGGCAGTATGACTGGTAAGGGGAGAGAGTTAGCAGATATGATGGAGAGAAGGAAGGCTGATATACAGTGCATCCAGGAAAGTATTCACAGCACATCACTTTTTCCACATTTTGTTAAGTTACAACCTTATTCCAAAATGGATTAAATTCATTTTTTTCCTCAGAATTCTACACACAACACCCCATAATGACAACATGAAAAAAGTTTAGTTGAGGTTTTTGCAAATTAATTAAAAATAAAAAATTGAGAAAGCACATGTACATAAGTATTCACAGCCTTTGCCATGAAGCTCAAAATTGAGCTCAGGTGAATCCTGTTTCCCCTGATCATCCTTGAGATGTTTCTGCAGCTTCATTAGAGTCCACCTGTGGTAAATTCAGTTGACTGGACATGATTTGGAAAGGCACACACCTGTCTATATAAGGTCCCACAGTTGACAGTTCATGTCAGAGCACAAACCAAGCATGAAGTCAAAGGAATTGTCTGTAGACCACAGAGACAGGATTGTCTTGAGGCACAAATCTGGGGAAGGTTACAAAAAAATTTCTGCTGCTTTGAAGGTCCCAGTGAGCACAGTGGCCTCCATCATCTGTAAGTGGAAGAAGTTTGAAACCACCAGGACTCTTCCTAGAGCTGGCAGGCCATCTAAACTGAGCGATCGGGGGGAGAAGGGCCTTAGTCAGGGAGGTGACCAAGAACCTGATGGTCACTCTGTCAGAGCTTCAGAGGTCCTCTGTGGAGAGAGGAGAACCTTCCAGAAGGACAACCATCTCTGCAGCAATCCACCAATCAGGCCTGTATGGTAGAGTGGCCAGACGGAAGCCACTCCTTAGTAAAAGGCACATGGCAGCCTGCCTGGAGTTTGCCAAAAGGCACCCTGAAGGACTCTCAGACCATGAGAAAGAAAATTCTCTGGTCTGATGAGACAAAGATTGAACTCTTTGGTGTGAATGTCAGGCGTCACGTTTGGAGGAAACCAGGCACCGCTCATCACCAGGCCAATACCATCCCTACAGTGAAGCATGATGGTGGTAGCATCTTGCTGTGGGGATGTTTTTCAGCAGCAGGAACTGGGAGACTAGTCAGGATAAAGAGAAAGATGACTGCAGCAATGTACAGAGACATCCTGGATGAAAACCTGCTCCAGAGCGCTCTTGACCTCAGACTGGGGCGACGGTTCATCTTTCAGCAGGACAACGACCCCTAAGCACACAGCCAAGATATCAAAGGAGGTGGCTTCAGGACAACTCTGTGAATGTCCTTGAGTGGCCCAGCCAGAGACCAGACTTGAATCCGATTGAACATCTCTGGAGAGATCTTAAAATGGCTGTGCACTGGCGCTTCCCATCCAACCTTATGGAGCTTGAGAGGTGCTGCAAAGAGGAATGGGCCAAACTGGCCAAGGATAGGTGTGCCAAGCTTGTGGCATCATATTCAAAAAGACTTGAGGCTGTAATTGCTGCCAAAGGTGCATCAACAAAGTATTGAGCAAAAGGCTGTGAATACTTATGTACATGGGATTTCTCAGTTTTTTTTATTTTTTATTAATAAATTTGCAAAAGACCTCAAGTAAACTTTTTTCACGTTGTCATTATGGGGTGTTGTGTGTAGAATTCTGAGGAAAAAAATGAATTTAATCCATTTTGGAATAAGGATGTAACATAACAAAATGTGGAAAAAGTGATGTGCTGTGAATACTTTCTGGATGCACTGTATTGTGCATGCAAGAGACTAAATGGAAGGGGAGTAAGGCCAGGTGGATTGGAGGAGGATTCAAATTGTTCTATCATAGTGTGGATGTGAGGAAAAATGGGGTAGGAGTTATTCTGAAGGAGCAGTATGTCAAGTGCGTTTTGGAGGTGAAAAGAGTGTCAGATAGAGTGATGATTATCTGTCCATCCATCCATTTTCCAACCCGCTGAATCCGAACACAGGGTCACGAGGGTCTGCTGGAGCCAATCCCAGCCAACAAGGCAGGAAACAATCCTGGGCAGGGTGCCAACCCACCGCAGGACACACACAAACACACCCACACACTAGGGCCAATTTAGAATCGCCAATCCACCTAACCTGCATGTCTTTGGACTGTGGGAGGAAACTGGAGCGCCCAGAGGAAACCCACGCAGACACGGGGAGAACATGCAAACTCCACGCAGGGAGGACCCGGGAAGCGAACCCAGGTCCCCAGATCACCCAACTGCGAGGCAGCAGCGCTACCCACTGCGCCACCCAGTGATGATTATGAAGCTGGAAATTGGAGGTGTGATGATGAATGTGTTTAGTGCATATGCCCCGCAAGTTGGGTGTGTGATGGATGAGAAAGACGGTTTTTGGAGTGAGTTGGATGAAGTGATGAGCAGTGTACCCAAGGGACAGAAAGTGGTGATGGGAGTGGATTTCAATGGACATGTTGGTGAAGGGAACAGAGGAGATGAGGAGGTGATGGGTAGGTATGGTGTCAAGGAGAGGAATAAAGAAGGTCAGAGGATAGTGGATTTGCAAAAAGGATGGACATGGCTGTGGTGAATACATATTTTAAGAAGAGGGAGGAACATAGGGTGACGTACAAGAGTGGAGGAAGATGCACACAGGTAGATTACATCCTATGCAGAAGAGTCAATCTGAAGGAGATTGAAGACTGCAAAGTGGTGGCAGGGGAAAGTGTAGTTAAGCAGCATAGGATGGTGGCCTGTAGGATGACGTTGGAGATCAAGAAGAAGAGGAGAGTGAGATCAGAGCCAAGGATCAAATGGTGGAAGTTGAAAATGGAAAACTGCAAGGTTGAGTTTAGGGAGAAGGTGAGACAGGCACTGGGTGGCAGTGAAGAGTTACCAGACAGCTGAGAAACTACAGCAGATGTAGTAAGGGTGACAGCAAGAAGGGTGCTTGGCGTGACATCTGGACAGAGGAAGGAGGAATAGGAAACCTGGTGGTGGAATGAGGAAATACAGGAGAGTATACAGAGGAAGAGGATGGAAAAGAAGAAGTGGGATAGTCAGAGAGATGCAGAAAGTAGACAAGAGTACAAGGAGATAAGGCACAAGGTGAAGACAGAGGTGGCGAAGGCTAAAGAAAAGACGTATGATGAGTTGTATGAGAGGTCGGACACTAAGGAGGGAGAAAAGGACCGATGGGCTAAACAGAGGGACCGAAATGGGAAAGATGTGCAGCAGGTTACAGTGATAAAGGGTAAAGATGGAAACGTACTCACAAGTGAGGAGAGTGTGTTGAGCAGATGGAAAGAGTAGTTTGAGAGGCTGATGAATGAAGAGAACGAGAGAGAGAAGAGGTTGGATGATATAGAGATAGTGAATCAGGAAGTGCAATGGATAAGCAAAGAGGAATTAAGGACAGCTATGAAGAGGATGAAGAATGGAAAAGCCGTTGGTCCAGATAACATACCTGTGGAAGCATGGAGGTGTTTAGGAGAGATGGCAGTGGAGTTTTTAACCAGATTGTTTAATGGAATCTTGGAAAGTGAGAGGATGCCTGAGGAGTGGAGCAGAAGTGTACTGGTGCCGATATTTAAGAATAACGGGTTGTGCAGGACTGCAGTAACTACAGGGGGATAAAATTGATGAGCCACAGCATGAAGTTATGGGAAAGAGTAGTGGAGCTAGGTTAAGAAGTGAGGTGATGATTAGTGAGCAGTATGGTTTCATGCCAAGAAAGAGCACCACAGATGCAATGTTTGCTCTGAGGGTGTTGATGGAGAAGTATAGAGAAGGCCAGAAGGAGTTGCACTGTGTCTTTGTTGACCTGGACTATGATGTTTGCTGATGAGATTGGGATCTGTAGCAATAGTAGGGAACAGGTTGAGGAGACCCTGGAGAGGTGGAGGTATGCTCTAGAGAGGAATGAAGGTCAGTAGGACTACCACGACAGAATACATGTGTGTAAATGAGAGGGAGGTCAGTGGAATGGTGAGGATGCAAGGAGTGGAGTTGGCGAAGGTGGATGAGTTTAAATACTTAGGATCAACAGTACAGAGTAATGGGGATTGTGGACAAGAGGTGAAAAAGAGAGTGCAGGCAGGGTGGAATGGGTGGAGAAGAGTGTCAGGAGTGATTTGTGAGAAACGGTTATCAGCAAGAGTGAAAGGGAAGGTCTACAGGACGGTAGTGAGACCAGCTATGTTATATGGGTTGGAGACGGTGGCACTGACCAGAAAGCAGGAGACAGAGCTGGAGGTGACAGAGTTAAAGATGCTAAGATTTGCATTGGGGGTGACGAGGATGGATAGGATTAGAAATTAGGACATTAGAGGGTCACCTCAAGTTGGATGGTTGGGAGGCAAAGTCAGAGAGGCGAGATTGCGTTGGTTTGGACATGTGCAGAGGAGAGATGCTGAGTATATTGGGAGAAGGATACTAAGGATAGAGCTGCCAGGGAAGAGGAAAAGAGGAAGGCCTAAGAGAAGGTTTATGGATGTGGTGAGAGAGGACATGCAGGTGATGGTGTAACAGAGCAATATGCAGAGGACAGGAAGATAAGGAGCAAGATGATCCGCTGTGGCAACCCCTAAAGGGAGCAGCCAAAAGAAGAAGAAGAAGATACAAGTTTCGAAAGCCAAAGGAAAAAGATTGACTTTCAGGTGGGATTTAAAAGTGACCAGAGTTAGTGCTGAGCTCATACAAAAAGGTTAAATATTCCAAAGCTGAGAGCAGCTACTGCAAACGCACATCCCCCTTTAAGCTTAAGTCTAAAACTGAGAACAACCAATAAGTTCTGGTCAGAGGACCTTGATGATCATGAAGGAGAGTATGGATGTAAGGGGTCATTAATATAAAAGGGGGCTAAGCCATTCAGGATGTAAAACCAAACAGTAAAATTTTAAACTCAACCTTGTAGTGAACAGGAAGCCAGTGAAGAAAAGCTAAGACTGGTGTGATGGGATTCTGTCTTCGTGTGCCTGTTAGACGCCTGGCAGCAGCGTTCTGGATGAGCTGAAGACGAACAAACTGATGTCCGATTAACTCCAATGTGTAATGAGTTGTAATAGTCAAGCTGAGAAGAGACAAACGCATGAACTGGTGTTTCAAAATCATCTACTGAAAGAAAGGGCTCAACCTCACCTAATACTCTGAACTGAGAGAAAAGACTTCAACAACGGAGTTCATTTGTTCATCAGATTTGAGGGTATTATCACAAATCACACCAAGATTTTTTAGAAAGGGTTTATAGTTGGTTGTCAAGGGGTCCGATATTCATATCTATAGCACAAGTTTGATCAGAAGGTCCTAAACACATTATCTCTGTTTTTTTTTCATTTAAACTAAGAAAATGTAGTGACATCCACAATTTAATGTCTACAATCCAATAAAGGTTTAAGAGAATTTGTTTTGATCTGTTTAGTGGAAAATGTATCTGTGTATCATCTACGTAGTAATAGAAAGAAATATTGTGTTATTTACAAATGGATTCTAAGGGCAACATGAACAGTGAAAAAAAAAATAAGGCCAGAGAATATCTCCATGAGGGACCCCACAAGAGATAGGGGCCGAGGATGAGGAGGAGAGGTGGCCCAGGCTGACTAAAAGCTTCTGCCTGTGTGGTGTGACTGAGCCATTGCTAAGCAGTTCCCTGTATAACCCCAGGCAGGCTTTAACCAGAACTCTGGGGAGGGGGTGCAGCTGACAGGTAGATGGCTTAGAGTTACAGATGAGATCTGAGATTTCTGAGAAAGTAGGAAGCTGGAAAGAGGAAAAAGAGTGAATAGGTGTGTGTAGTTCAGAGGAAATACAGAGAGGATCTGGACCGAGGTGCTAATGTATCCGCTGGATTTTCTCATTAAAAAAGGACATAAGAGAATTACAAGAAGCAGCTGAGTAAAGGTGAGATGGTAAAGAGTCTGGAGGTTGTGTGATATTATTAAGTAATGAAAACAATGACTTGGTGTCACCTTTATTACAAGAAACTAACTGAGTGTAATACTTGGATTTGGTTTGTGCTACACAGTCCTTATAATAAAGTACATGATTTTTATGCATCTCTTTGTGAACAAAGAGTCCAGTTTTTTATATAACCGTTCAAGTTGTCTGCTCTTGGCTTTCAGAAGCCAAAGTTCAGGCATAAACCAGGGGGCAGAAAAAAAAAGGAAACAGATCTGGTTTTTAACGGAGCGAGAGAATTAAGAATATCATTGAGACCAGTGTTATAGTATGAGACCAATTCTTTAAGAGTGGATAAATTATAAAAGACTATTTGGGAATCAATTCTAGAAGAAAGAAAATTAATATTCTTAATATTACGGAAAGATATGAGACGGGGGAGATTAGTAATAGAAAAAGTAAATTTAGCATTAAATGAAAGGAGAAAATGATCAGTTATAGTGAGTTCATCTGCTGTAAGATCGAGAGGGTCAAGACCAGAGCAGCAGATCAAGTCATGGTCAACTGTATCAAATACCAGAGTCAGACCTAACAGCAATAAGACAGCAGGACCCCCAGAGTCTCTTATTAAAAAGATCATTTAGAATCCTTAGAAGTGCAGACTCTGTGCTGTGGTGTGTGTTAAAATCAGACTGAAATACTTCAAAAATGCCATTTTCATTTAAGAAAGTTTGCAGCTGTAGAAAGACAAACTTCTTCAGAATTGTAGAAAGAAGGAACAACATGGAAATGGGTCTGAAGTTTGACAGAGTGTCATGTGATGTAAACAGGGCAATCAGAAACAAAGCAGACCAAAACTAACGCAGACAAGCACCATCTTCAGTTTAGCCAAGACATCTATACAATATATATTTTTGATCAATCGTCTAAAGTCCTATACAAATCTGGACATTACGTAGTGGTTCCACAACCCTTCTTGATGTCTCGATTTGATTCATTTATACCCAGTTAATCTTGTGAGAAGCAAAGGAAATAAATTTTAGGACATGTTTGATGTCTTCCATAGCATTACTGAAAACTAATATAATATCATTGACACAGAAAGAAGTGACAGATAGAAATAGAAAAATCTCATTATGTTGATGTCCAGCTACAGACAAAGGCTCAAGGGAGAGTGCTAACAAGAGTGGGGAGAGTGGACATCTTTGACAAGATCCTCTCAGTATAACACATGAATATGATGTATGACCACTGAGGAAGGAGGACTAAATCATGTTAATAAAATATCTTTAAAACTCCTCCATAGAAAAACTCATTTGAGTCATCAAAAAATTTCTCAGCAACCAAAAACAAAAGTGTGGCAGGATATCTGAAGTGAGGTGCTGCATTTATAGTGTAGAGCACTTGCTGTAATCATCTGAGAACATTTAATATAATTTTATTTAATTACCTCAGTCCAGATGGGACAATTTATTAATAAAAAAGTACAATATTTACCAGTAATGTAACATGAAAGTTTTGGCACAATGTAAGACCCCTGCCATGACTCAGCAGTAAAGTGGTCTCATGTCCAAGACAGATGGTACTGAGGGCTACCAATGAAGTATCTGACATTCACGGCTGGACAGCTGATCCCAAAGCTCCTAAACGTTTAGTCAGAATTCTGTCACATTCAGGAGTTTGCTGTTATTCACGGCAGCGAGTGTCACATTTGAATATTTTAGAGGAATTTTGGCATCAAGTAAAGAATCTGCTTGCTTTGTTTTTATACTGCAGGTCAAAATCAGATACAAAGGAAATTATATTTATAAAGGATGATAACCATTGTGATGAAAATAATAGTAGGACTAGGAACAAAATTATGCAGTGATTTCTATAATGGGATTTAATTGTATACATGACTAAAAAACAATCACGCTGAAAAAATACCAAGAGATGAAACAATGAAAGGACAAATGGGAAGAATAGTAAAGTGACAGACTTTTTTTTTTTGTTTGTTTTTTTTGTTCTTTATTTCGTCTTATACGATTTCTCGTATTAGAAATTTGTTAGTTTTCGCATACCCCTTGGGGTTAGAGTGCAGGGTCAGCCATTGTACAGCGCCCCTGAAGCAATTACAGGTTAAGGGTCTTGCTCAAGGGCCCAGCAGAGTAGGATCTCTTTTGGCAGTGACGGGGATTCGAACCGGCAACCTTCAGGATACCAGCGCAGATCCTTAGCCTCAGATTTGAGTTATAAATGAGTAATCAATCACAATGCAACAATGCCAAGCAAAATTCAAAGTCCAGTAAAGAAAGTAGAAAGGTCCTAACACTAAAGTGTTCATGTACCACTAAAGAAAAATGAAAGATTTTAAATAAATTTGACTGAAAACTCAGACGCTGAACTGAGCAGAAGTCAATGTGTTTTATATTCACAGTGCAATCACAAGGAAAACGCCGGCCGTGTTTATTAAAAAGACAACACAAAACAGCGGCACCCACTGCTATCTCAGAATAAGTAAAAAACAACATAGAGAAAGTGAGACAAACCACTAGGAAATTATATCAATTATCACAATGTCAGATAAAGAAGATTGTGATATACAGATCCAACTTACATAAACACAGAGCAGGGTAATGTCCATGACTGGAAGATATTTCTGATATGAAGGATTAAATGTGTTTCTTCAGGAAGGAAGTGAATTGAGTTTTAACAGGCGAGATTTAGAATTTCTATTCTTTATCACACTCTTGAAGGCACAAGTCTTCCAAATCTGCTACCTTAGCATCAATTGAAGAAGTGTTTTCCAGTGTGGTGTAATTTAAAGTAGAGATTAAAGGATTAAATTGATTGTGATGAGTCCCTTGATAGCCTCACACACGACAGAAAGATCAGCGAAGGAACTGACAGAAATCCTTCAGCAGCACATCCTCTGATTCTACTCACCCGATAATCAAAGATCTTACAGCTTTCAGTGATTTCTCATCAGCGTCACCCGGAGAGTCAGATATCTGAAAAGTAAAAACAAATATACACTGAAACTTTAGAAATTGGAAAATAGACTTCAGACAATCTACAGTTTAAAAGTAAGGAGTAGAAATTTACCAACAGGAAACCTGAAGAAAATAAGATTTTACAGACATATTTCTATACAAAAGGTCAGAACTCACAGAAGCCATCGCCATTGAGCACAGGCACAGCAGAACCAGCAAGGCGGTGAGTCTCATCATCATGGTGGTGGTGGTGCTGACGCTGAGACGTCTGTTCAGGACAGCAGCGACACCTCCTTATATTACTGATCAGGTGGGGTGGGCCAGTTTAACATGGTGGTCATGAAGTCCACCGAAGTGGAAAGCAAATTCAAATCAGATCGCATTTGTCATCGAAGAAGAAAAAGAAGAAACAGCAATCAAATCACAAGCCCTAAAGGTCAAGTGTTCAGCTTTCCACAGACTGTGCGCTCAGAAAAAATGACAAATTCTTACATGAGATGATTGTCTAATAATTCAGCAGAGGAAACATTCTATACATAAGTCACCGTGTTAAACCTAAAAATCATCAGTTGTGTCAGATATCATAACAACCAAACAGAACATTAAAAGCAGTGTCACCAAGTGTTCCTAATCTGCAATGAACAACTTTAAGGAACCCTTGGAGGATTGTCTGGAAAGTTCAATTTACATTAAGATGGAACAGAGTGTGCTGGACAAGTTTTTGAAATATGAGAAATTTTCATTGAAGAAGCATTGAGTTTCAAACAGAGAAGCACCACATGTTCTAAAATGTAATATAAGCTGGATAAGGTTTATCTAAACACAACAGAAGAGCAGAATAAAATGCCATAGTATTCATATCATAACATAGCCCCCCTTCTAGGGCACTGACTCTGAACAAGCCATCAGGTCTGAGAGGAACGCGAGCCTGAAAACTCAACAGCAGCTGAGGGGACCTGAGCCTCAGAGGAACAAATCAACAAATGACCTTCCACACCGAAACCCTTCTGATGCACAAGGTCCTCCACCAATGAAGCCCACTGTGTGGAAGAACTAAATTTAAGGTAATTTAACATTCATGATAAAGAAATAGCATAAAGGGTTAATAAATGTCTGAAATCAGGTAAAGGTGAAGTGAACAACAAAATGCACTGAAAGATGACTAAGAGATGACTAAGACGTCAGCAGATGTCCTGTAAACAACCAGAATGGACAGTTGGGATCTGCACAGACATTTCAAGGGCGGTGGCTCAACTCAAAGGTCTAAGAAGAACCAGAATATCAGAGAATAGACTTTTATTTTATTCTAGCTGATACCCGCCTCTTCACAATAATTTCACTAAAACGTTGTCACACTAAGTTTACAAAATAAAATGTATATCAAAAAAGAAAGCAATACTTTTTTCCTGATGTTTTATTTCAAATAAAAAAACATCATTTTTCATACTAAGAACTCACCCCTTCTTGGATTACTTCACAACAAACTGCAGTCTCAATTATCACTAAATTTAAATAGATAGTAGAAATCTGCTCACCAATGTGAGCTAAATAAAACTTTTTATTAAAACACATCTTTATTAGCATCTGCTTTTATATCTCATATAAAACATTCATGAGACACATCTCTCATAATAACTCAACAATGGTAATATTAATTAATTTGATATTTGTTATATCTTTAACCCAGCCACAGGGGATGCACAAACCAGTGTGTTTCTCCATGCCGGTTCCAAGCCTGGATAAATGGAGAGGGCTACGTCAGGAAGGGCATCCGGTGTAAAATTTTGCCAAATCAATATGCGGACAACAATACAAATTTCTATACCAGATCAGTCGAGCCCCGGGTTAACAACGACCGCCACCAGTACTGTTAGCCAACAGGGTGCTGGCAGATATTGGGCTACTGTTGGCCGAAGAAGAAGAAGGAGAAGAAGAGGGGGGGAGATGTGTCTGGAGGCAGGAGGAGAGAAGGAAAGTAAAGTGAGTGGAACTGAGGTTAGGAACTTTGAATGTGGGCAGTATGACTGGTAAGGGGAGAGAGATAGCAGATATGATGGAGAGAAGGAAGGTTGATATATTGTGAGACTAAATGGAAGTGGAGTAAGGCCAGGTGGATCAGAGGTGGATTCAAATTGTTCTATCATGGTATGGATGGGAGGAGAAATGGAGTAGGAGTTATTCTGAAGGAACAGTATGTCAATAGTGTTCTGGAGATGAAAAGAGTGTCAGACAGAGTAATGATTATGAAGATGGAAATTGGAGGTGTGCTGTCATTATCAAGCTTGTCCAGTTGTCATTGAGCAATTCAAACAGGTGAGTCAGACTGCCAGTTTTGCAAGGCACATTTAAATAGTTGAGTGCAAAGCTGAGGAGCAGAACTGATAAAGTGGTCTTCTCAGGACGTTTACCTGCCACACACCTGACCACGTGAGATTACAGAGATTAGAAGGCTTAGTGCACATCTGAAATCTTGGTGTCTAAAGAAGTCGGGATGGGCAATATTGTAAGCTTAATATGTCAGTCAGTCAGTCATTTTTCAACCCGCTATATCCTAACTACAGGGTCACGGGAGTCTGCTGGAGCCAATCCCAGCCAGCACAGGGCGCAAGCCAGGATCAAACCCTGCGCAGGCTGCCAGCCCACCACAGGGCAAGCTTAATATGTGTAACAAATAAATTAATGAAAGAAATTATTAGGAAACGACTGAGCAATAGAGATCAAGAAGAGGAGTGCCAGTGAGGGATGATGGGGGATTTCATTTCACTCACATGCAGGAATTCTATAAGGAAACAAGAAAAGCATAACAACATAAACCAGCATGGAGATCAGTCTGGCTTAATGGGTCTCCTTCAGTCACTTATTCATCCTTGACTGTCATTTGTGTGTCTTTATTGGACTGCCCCACGTTGAGTGACACACTTTGTGTCCCACACACTTTCTTTGAGAGAAGGACACACACACCAGTTGCCTGGTCCTACTGCATTTACTACTCTAGTACACCTGATGGCGCTGGGCTGTTTAATGTAAGTCTGTGATAAATAAATCAGATTGGAAAAGTTTAGTCTGTCCAGGCACAGAAATGTGTGTGAAGAGATCTTCCTGTGCCGTGTGAGAACATTCTCATACATGGATCCTGAAAGAATTGGGCATCAAACAGAAAACAACTCAGGACTGTCAAATGTGTGCCAGTCTAATCTCACACTGGAAATCATAATGGAACAATTTACATTCACAACCAATCAACCAACTTCAATGGAGAGGAACTGAAGTAGCTGGAGGGATTCCACAGAGAAAGCAGAAGACGTTGTAACCTCCACATGAACAATGAATGGTGATCTGGAAGGCAACAGAAGTCACCACTGCACCACCTTACTGTTCATTGTCCTAAAATATGAATGCTTAAATAAAACAGATGGAGGTTCATGTTATCTGCACTCAGTCAATCAGCCTAACACCTTAATCAACTGAAGTCCAATAAAGCACAGACATATCAAAATGAGCAATTAAAGGACCATTAGGGGATGTTGTATCAACTGATCCAATTCAGAACATCAGTGCCAGCCTTCATTCTGAGTTTTTGTTAGGGGAGTTAAGTCACCTTCAAGAGGTGGAATGAGAAACCTGAGGACATTAGGGTCTTGTTGTCTAAATTTATAATGAATAAAACATGAAATACTGTTCACTGATCAGTTGATTAAACCTGCTATTCTTGACAAGTTTCAGTCGGGTTTCAAAACAAATCACAGTACAGAAACTGCACTCGTTAATGTAGTAAATGACTTGCAGGTAAATGCCGACAGAGGACGTTTATCTGTTCTCATCCTCTTAGATCTGAGTGCCGCATTTGACTCCATTGATCACAATATTCTTATAAATCACCTTAGTCATTGGGTGGGCCTCTCTGGCAGGGTCTTAAATTGGTTTGAGTCTTACCTGGCAGGGAGAAAATTCTTTGTTAGTTGTAGTGATTATATTTCAAAGACAAGTGATAATCTATATGGTGGTCCACAAGGGTCTCTCCTGGTCTGCTGCTCTTTTCATATCTCCATGCCTCCATGAGGTCAGATTATCTCTGGACATAAAGTGAGCTTCCACAGCTATGCTGACGACACACAACTGTATTTATCAATAGCGCCTGATGACCCCGACTCTCTTGGTTCACTTACCCCCAATGTCTTACTTGTATTTCTGAATGGATGAATAGTCATTTTCATAAACTAAATAAGGAGAAAACAGAAATGTTAGTAATTATCAAAAATGGATATAGTGAGGGTATTAGAGATAAACGTGATTCTTTAAGATTAACCGTCAAGATAGAGGTAAAAAACTTAGGGGTAATTATTGACTCTGACCTAAATTTTAAATCACCTATTAATCAGATTACCAGGACAGCATTTTTTACTTAAGGAATATAGAAAAAAAGTTAGATCTCTCATAACCTTGCAAGATGCTGAAAAAATAATTCATGCTTTTGTTTTTAGCCGACTAGATTAATGGAACGCACTCCTCTCAGGACCACCCAAAAATGAGTGCAAAATGCACCTGCCAGACTCTTAACTGGAAAAAGAAAATCCGAGCTCATCTCTCCAGTTCTGATGTCACTACACTGGCTACCTGTGTCATTTACAATTGATTTTAAAATACTGCTGATGGTTTACAAAGCCTTAAATCATCACACTCCATCCTATATCTCGGAATGCCTTTCACCTTACACTCCAAATCGTAGCCTTAGATCTTCAAATTAGTGTCTGCTTAGAATTCCAAGAACTAAACTTAAAAGAAGTGGTGAGGTGGCCTTCTGCTGTTATGCACCTAAAATCTGGAATAGCTTACTGATATAAATTCGCCAGGCTAATACAGTGGAGCACTTTAAAAAACTGCTACAAACTCGTTATTTTAACATGGTTTTCTCTTGGCTTCATTTTCGTGCAACCCTGATATTCTGGATATGCGTTGAATCATCATTGTCATCAAGGCTCCACTATCCGTACTAACCCCTACTATACACCTCACCTTCCTTTAACTAAAGAAGACCATAAAGCCTCTATGCGCTGACTGCTGACCGAGGGACCAGACATAGGACTTGCTATTCCTGCAAAGTAGTCTGTGTGATGGCAACGACTAGTACACTGAATTGCTGCAGTTATTCCATTCCCAGTTCTTCGTCTCATGGCCACAAATCCAAGAGATTGCACACAGACAGTTCAAAGAGTATTGGGCATTGACAGCAGGACTGTTGTTTGTAGGTCCACAAACAAGCCACAAGATCTTTCTAGAAAACTCATCAACACAGCCAGATAAAGCAAAACCAAATGGCTTTAGCTTCTCATACCTATCAAGGTGCCAAATGTAATTGGGACCCATGGAGTGATATGTACGGCGGGTGAATAAGCGATGACGTCTTAACTCAGGCCCTCTTGGATTAACGGCAGACAGCAATCTCATAACATCAGACCTTTTTACAGACAGCCTGTGTTTTATTTTCAGTATCTGCCACATTGTGCAAAAGCCAAATAACTGACCTGGCCCTAGCAGCTCATGCTAAAGAGCACATCTCACATCTCTCACAGAAGAATAGTTATTTCTTCTAGACAAACCAACTTGTCTTCATTTGTACAAATGCTGTAATGAATTCTGTGAAGTTTTAGGAAGTCCAATATGATATCATATGTGTGGTTCTGGTGAGAATACTAAATAATGAAATGATTATCAGAGGTTGTTGATGATGGATCACACTCTGGAGAACTTCCAGAATGATGTTGTGTTTCATTTCTTTCAGTAATCTCCGGATTATGCCTTCTAAAAGATAAACAGGTATGCAAATCCTGCAGATGTTCACCGCAAAATATACAATACATAAAAACTGAAATGGAAGACAAAATATAGTTTAAACATTAAAACTATATTATGCTTTTAATAGTAAAGTTATAATAATGTATGTCAGGTCCTATATAAGTAAAGTGAAAATATAAATAAAGAGTCAATTTCAGAAAAACTGTACAATATTCATCACTGCTAAGCTGTTTTTATTTGGAAGTAAGGATTTTCATTTTATGGTAGTGCTTTAGTTAATATTCACAGGTCACAACTCCAGACACTGCGGGGACCGTTTGTAAGCTGCCTATTTTGAGTCTGCACATTCCCCCAAAGTCTCTGTTGGGTTTTCTAATTATTCTGATTTCCTCTCCTATTCTAACAATATGCCTGGTGTAGTAACTTCCATCTGTCCTTTATCCACTAACTCTTATTTGCATGTTTTGTCCATTAAGGACTATGAAGGACATGTACAACTGCTCATTTGCCATATTTCACATTTCTCATACACAGTTCTATTCATGTAATGATAAGCGATCCCAGTCAGTAACAACCTCCTGATCTGTGTGGTGACGTGCAGCTCTCCTCGAGAGATTTGGAAAAGTTGCTGATGTGACCTTTCAAGCAGAGAATGGAGTTTGATTTCTCTCACATCATCCATATACAATGTATGAAGGAACTATTACAGGCCGTGATATAGCCCTGTTAGTCTGAAACCTTTTACATGAAATGGTATTATTTATATTCACTTGGATTGTTTTTTGTTTGCTTGGATTAAGAAGGATTTTTTTTTATTTTTAATGAATCACTACCAGTATGTTGTAATAATATTAATAACATTTGAATTACTCTTATTGAAAGGAAATCATTTAGGATACATCCAGTTACAGAACTGAAAGCAACAATTGTAAAGAGAATTGTAGAGATGTGTCATAAACATTAGATCATTATATTTTTTTAATTAATTAGGGCTTGCTTTTAAACATTGCATTTTCGTTATAAGTCACTGCATACGTAAAGGAATGCCTTGTTGTCCTGAACAAGTAATACTGTGAAATATCCAGAACTGTCCAACCTACTTGACACTCGGAGCACCTGATCGAACATAAATTCACCGAGGAGCACCACGTTAGATTAGAAATAAATTACTTTAAAAAAAACAAATACTTAACTCTTTCACGGGAAAAAAGGCAATGGATGGCCGCCTGTTTACATACACACTCATATACTTACTGTGATTGCCAACAATTTAATTTTAAAAAGAATGCCGTAGTATTTATTAACTTTCCCTCACTCAGCACACCACTTAGCCAGAAACTTTCCCTGTGGACTGACAGACAAACATTCCCACCAATCACTGTTTTCCTTTTGTCTGGCCAAATGTCCCTACCCCTTCTGTTCAAATTTATTTGTCATCCCCTCTGATTGTGAGCACGTCACCTTTTTTAATTGTATGGCTCCACATTTAATCCTGCACATCACCACATTTGAATGTGTGTGTCACCTTGTTTAATTGTGCGTCACATCATTTAATTCTGTGCGTCACTACATTTGAATGTGTGAGTCACCTTGTTTAATTGTGCGCGTCACACCTTTAAGTTTTTTGTCAGTTGCCCTTCGGGGCCACCATAGATGTAAGGGTCTGATGACTTAAATAAGATACACCGATGCGAGGCTGACAACATTTGAGTGACCAGAAGGTGTATGAAAGACCTAAAAGTGAGAGGAGACCAGGCTGATAAGCCCCTCTTTTTGTTCTTCATCTCCCAGTTGTCAGAGTTTGCTGTTGAGTTTCTCTGGTCTTTGAGTGTCTTTTCTGTCCATCTCTCAGAGACTCATCCACATAGAAGGTAGCAGGCGTACAGACATAGCACACTGAAGCCCCTGACAGCAAAAACCTTGCAGCCACTGCAGCAGCCCATAACTGACCCCCAATCTAGAGTATCCAGAAAAAGTCAATGAAAAAAGTAAGAAAATGAACAAAGTCCTGAAACACAGGCGTACTTAGTGACACTGAGCCAGTCGAGAGTCACCAGGTCACCCAGCAGCCATGTGTTGGAAGTGAGAGAAACCAGCAGACATAGAGGAGACCAGAGAGCAACTTCAAATGAACTGACAGGAGGCTGACTTGTTGCTTATTGTTCTTTATTATTTCATTAAATCAGCTCTGTAATAGACATAAAGCCATCTGTAAGCTTAGAACAACGATTCTTCAAAACTTTTAAGGAACATTGAAATATCTTCGTAGTACATGTTTAATTATTCTATCCGTCTATCCTTCCAGAGTCGTGTCAGCACCAGCAAGAATACAATGCAAGGCAGGAACAATCCGTGAACTAGCTAGCGCTGCGGCACCGTGTCCTCACATGTTTAATTATTAACAATACAGATTATTTAAATGAAGTTAAAGTTTTATCTGTATAATATTGTGAGCTGCGGAGCTGATCACACCGCCAGAGAATACAGACGCCCCTGGGAAAACCCCTAAAATACATTGACAGACTACCTTCACATTCCTCCTTACCCTTCTGGCCGGCTCTGTCGCGTAATAAGCCTCTCAGGCGGTGCTCCACCGTCTTAAAAAGCCTGTACGGGCTTCTTTTAGTTGTTAAATTGATTGTTTGCTTCTCCTTCTCTCTCTCAGACTTCTCCTGCTCCTGGCACGTATTCCTCCTCCTCCGAAGAAGTCCAAGCTTACTTTTTAATGACAAACGGAGGTGTCAACTCTTTCCTTTCAAGGAGCATGTTTGAAACCCTTTAAAGAGACAAATGTTTGTTTGCAGTGTTTGAATAAAATTCCAGTCTCTTCAACCTTCTCTGTTTTTTGTGCAATTCTGTGACCCAAGCGTGACAATATAATCAACACATTTTGCTGCATTTCATCTTAAAAATGAATACCATCATCATATGTAAATACTCACTTTATAAAGTGGCGCAGGTTGTGCAATATTATAACTGTAGTGCAAGTTTACAGTGAGGTGATTGTACTTATAAGTACAAACAGTTGTACAAGGAGCACTTGATGGACTGATTGAGTGCGTTTAGAGTTCTTGGGATGAAACTGTTTGTGAACCACGAGGTCCGTACAGGAAAGTCTCTGAAGCGTTTTGCCGTGGCTGAGGCAGCGTCTGCTTCATGCTGTATACTGATAATTCTCTTTCCAATCAGCTGCTGCTGTGATTCCCCACTCAGATACAGTGTTATAAATACTCCGAGTGGTACAGTGAGAGTAATATGGAAAAAGATGATCCGCTTAACGGGAGCAGCTGAAAGAAGAAGAAGATGCAGTGAGAGTAACAATGCTAAAGCAGTTATGGTATTTGGAATACTATGGCTGTTCCCTGGACCATTATATTGCTGCAGGTTAATTACAATCAGATGCATTACACTAATAAACAATATGCAGTTAGTTTCAGTGTATTTATAAAGCCACGTCAGGAATGTGGATCTAAGAAAGAAAGGGTGACCACACTGGAACAGTAGCACTGCTTTGATGCTGGGTGCCACCAGTCTGCAAAACCGAGCGGAGAAATTTCGTACGCCAGGGTATGAGGTACTTTGGAAATGTG
The DNA here is from genome assembly GCF_900747795.2 of Erpetoichthys calabaricus. NCBI lineage: Eukaryota > Metazoa > Chordata > Cladistia > Polypteriformes > Polypteridae > Erpetoichthys > Erpetoichthys calabaricus. Next base: position 328,927,966 of record NC_041397.2, read on the forward strand.
CGTGGCTTTACGCCAAGTTTACGTTTCATACATCGCGATTTGAGCATGGAAACTTTCGTACGCAACATTTCTGTGCGTGCGCACCGTTTATACATGAGGCCCCTGGACCTTTTTCAATTTGCTTATAAAGTAAAGAGATCCACGGAGGACGCTGTGGCTACAGCCCTTCATGCTGTCCTGACCCACCTGGAGCGGCAGGGGTGTTACGTCAGACTGCTCTTTGTGGACTTCAGCTCGGCATTTAATACCATCCTCCCACAATGACAAGTGTCCAAACTGGCAGATCTGGGACTTCCATCATCCACCTGCAGTTGAATACTGGACTTCCTATCTGGTCACTCCCAGAGGGTCAGGCTGGGTCCCCACATCTCCACTGCTCTCAGCCTCAACACTGGGTGTGCTCAGCCCGCTCCTCTACACCCTCTACACATATGACTGTGTCCCCACTCACCACAGCAACAAGATCATAAAGTTTGTGGATGACACAACAGTGGTCGGACTCATTTCGGGCAAGGAGGGTGAGCTGGCATACAGGGACGATTTGGAGCAGCTGTCAGAGTTGTGCAGAGTCAATAATCTGCTCCTCAACACCACAAAAATTAAGGAGCTTGTTATTAACTTTACAAAAAACAAAACTGACATCCAGCCACTCATCATTGGTGGGGCCTGTGTGGAGAGGGTCCCGGTGTTCAGGTTTCTGGGCATTGAGCTGAAGGATGACCAGACTTGGAGCGCCAACACCAAGGAGCTGCTGAAGAAGGTGCAACAGAGACTGCATTTTCTGAGAATCCTCACAAAGAACCATCTCCTCTAAAATCTGCTCCTTGCCATTTATCACTGATCCATCGAGAGTGCTCACGTACGGACTTGTGTGTGTGGTACGGCAGCTGCACTTCCTCAGAAAGGAAAGCGCTCCACAGGGTCGTCAGGACAGCGGAGAGAACAATTGGCTGTACCCTCCCGACTCTGGAACAAATCTACACCTCCTGATGCCCCAAAAAATCAATAGACATTTCACAGGATTCATCACATCCCAGTCATTGCCTCTTCCAGTTTTTGCCATCGGGCAAGAAATACAAAGCAATGAAAACCATGAGAAACCGCCTTAAAAACAGCTTTCATCCAAAAGCAATCATAGCCCTGAACTAAAATAAAACTGCTCCGTATCATTCTCTCAATATGCAATAAAGACCTTAAGTCAGCCAGTGCAATTTGTACATTTAACCAATGCAATACGTATATGACAAGTGTAATTTGTATATATTTGTAATGCACTCATTACTATTTGTTTTCTTGTTTTTTTTTAATTCTTATGCCTCACACTGAGTCGACAGCACCTTCAATTTTGTTGTTCCTTTGTAAAAGTGACAATGACAATAAAGATTTATCTTTCTGTCCCTCTTATAATTTTCATAAAATTTCTTGATCTACCAGATGTGTTGCTCCTGCACATGAACCCTTAGCTCATGTAAAATGGTCCTGCAGTTTGATATTTTAACAGCAGACATACTGTAACTGCCATCATTTAATATATTTGAAATTACAAAGCTTGAGTCTGTAGTAGCCCTCTGCCACCTATATTGTAAGAAGAGGGTTTAGAAAATGGATTAAGGTCATTACTGGATTTTAAATGTCAACCAAAATCATTTTGCTTCCCTTTTTTCAGAGAACCACACCTTACTGCTTGAGTCTGTTTGTCTCTGTGCCCTCTCTCCATTACATTATCAGATAAAGCCATTCCAACATCACATGTACAGTAAGTGTACTTGAATTATAAACAGAGGTGGTATGGTGGCACAATGGTGTGCGATGCCACCTCAGAACTCCAGTGTCCAGGGTTTGAAGCCTACAATACTCTGTGTGCAGTTCGAAAGTCCTCGCCATGTCTGCATCTTCTTGTTCTCTCCTGCAACTTCAGTTTTCCTCCCACATCCCAAAGGCGAGCATTTCAGGCTATTTCGTGGCTCTAAGATGTCACTAACAGACTGGCTCTGTGTGTGCCCACGTGCCCTCTGGTATCCTGTTTTCCCATCCTGTGATGGCTCCTGCCCTGTATCTGATGTTTCCAGAAGGCCCTCCAGCTCACTGTGGTGTTGACTTGGATTACGCAGATATAACATTGATGGACACAATGACGTGGCTAATCGGTGACACTGAACACTACAATACATTGGCTTGTGCTGTGCTTTAAACTGTAAGAAAGACAAGCGACTTGTTAGAAACATCAAGGATTGAAAAAGAGGTAAATAAATAAGAAGTTTCTAAGAAGCTAACATCTTCTGCAAGTAAATAGTACACTGTAACAGAGAAACAACATCTCAGCAGCGTTGGGTTAAAACAGGAACTAACTCTGTAAGGATGCCAGTTTCACACAGGGCACACTTCCACACACACTGACACTCCAGCAAAGTGGGAAAATGGAGATTCACCAATCAAACGAAATTTGGATTCTTTAGCATGTGGTGGGGGGACCCACAAATCCTGTCCAGGCTGGGACACAAACTCGAGCCCCCTTAGGTGTGAGGCAGCAGTACAACCCATTGTGCCAGCATGCCACACATGCACTCAAGAGCCAAACTCACCATTCAGACTAGTGGGGATCTCCATCAGCTTGTGTGAGGAGGAGGAAGCACATGCTAAGATCCTTATCTGAACTCAAGATTAGGAGTGAGCTGGTGGGCTTGAAGTGCCAGCTCTATCAGAGTTTAGCACACCACCGCTGTGATGATTTTCATCTTTAAACTCTCCTCACGCCAATAACACTCTGTAATTGAAGCCATAGGAGCAGCACAACGTGTTTGTGTTTTGAGTTGCTGTCATCAGTCAGACATTTCTAAGTATCCAAGTGTCAGCAGATACCATTAAAGATGGTCATCAGACAGTGTTCAGTGCCACACAGGTTGTCTGGCTGACCAGCAGCCCAGTTTTGATAACCAAAATTGGATCAATCATACCAGAACCATAGTACCAATCAGAAAACATCAGTCTCACTAATGCAATATTATTTGAAAATGAATAGCGTCAGACTGGGTGTAAATTTATGGTACTTGTAAAAGTTTGCTTTTTTTCAGTTTTATTCTCTCAGTCACGTTCACGCTCTAACACCCTGACCATAACTAACATTGCCAGCATAAATTCACACCACATCAGACGCTGTTCATTTTCAAATAATATTGCATTAGTGCAACAATATTTTCTGATTGGTACTATTTAGGTCATACAATGATTTCTTCAAAACGTCACATATATTTGTCGCTTTCTTTTTTTTCCGCTGCTGCATTGACATCGTGCACCAGAAGGCGTGAGCTTATTCAATGCGAGCAGGAGCACGCGGGTGGCCAGTTGTTGTGTGCTATAACAAGCTTGATCTGACGGTGATGAACGCACACTTACTGTACAAGGTATTCACGGGTCCACTGATAAAAGAAGAGTGTTCATGGCTCACCTTACAGAGGAACTTTGTCATCGCTTCTTACAAGAAAAGGTGATGGATAAAGAAAAAGAGGATACAACATTGACAAGCTTCTGTTCCAAGAGAGCCGCTTCCCCCAGGAAAGCAAAATCATTCAGTGTCAGGCATCCCTTCAGTGTAATAGTAACCACAGCACAGAGAGAAGTGTGTACATTGCAACAGGTACACATGTCATAAATGTAGGAAGGACGGTCCTTGCGTGTATGTGAACTGTTAACATTTGAATGTGATGATTGCATATAATGCAGAACTGAGCTCTTTGTACTATTCTTTCCTCTGCATGTCCTGGAGTACAAAAGAAACAACACCATACACCAAAATGTGAGAGACTGCATGGGCAAGATCGAAAAAAAAACACGTGGTCACTGATTACAACCGCAAGAAGGCGTGCGACTGAATATGAATACGAATAATGTTGCATTAGTGCCACAATGTTTTCTGAAATGTACTGTACAGGTCATAAAATGAATAATTCCAAATATCTTATATACCTATGTCTCTGTTTTTTTGTCAGTGCGGCTTTGACATCATGGACCTTAAGGTGCATACTAATTCAGTGTGAGCAGGAACACTCAATAAAACTGAATAATAAAACATTCAAGTGACAGTGAGATACGAAGAAGGCAGATTCACCAGCGTTTGTGTGTCAGCTTTAATCCATCCAGATGAGGGAATTTCCAGTCTGTTCCATTGTCTCAAAACACCACTCACATCTGCAGTTATTCCAAGTTTCAAATTAAAACTAATAGCATCAGATCCCTGGGGGGGCCGTAGTATGTATCGTGATTGTGACTGAGAGAATAAAAGTGAAAAAAGAAATGCTAACTTTTACAAGTACTTTAAATGTACACCAGCAAGTCAAATGTATGTTTTTATTGTATAATATTAACAATAAGAGCAGCTCACTACTCAAAATAGGTAAACTTGCGGGGGGATCTGGTCTCAAACTCACGACTTCTGGATTAAAACTCAGCAGTTCTTACCGCTGCACCACAGAAGCTGTCGTATTGTACTTGTACCTTCTGTGAAAGTGTTTATTTAATAGTTGGACTTCAAGCTTCACACATTATACAGTTCATGTCTACATTTTGTCATTTATTACTAAAACATGAAAAACGTTTCTGTTTTATCGATGTGTTGACATAAATTGTTGTAGACACAGAACACAAATGAAATTAATTCCCCTCTAAATCTCCAACAATTAACTTCCAGATAATCAAGGCTTGAACTGGGAGAACTTCTTCTGTGGCGGAGGGGGGCATGGTATAGCAGGCTGCTCGGTGATTGGGCTTATTGACACATTTACAAGACAAAAGATGCTGACGGAGAGGTGCGAAGGGTTTTAAGGTGGGTCGGGTTTATGAGTTTTTTTTGTAGACTCTGGTAATTCTAGTGTTAAACCCACATTTCATTATCCTTTTCAGCACATCTTCCAGATTCTTTAAGTGCTCCTCCTGGCCAAGCCTGGTAACCAAAATGTCATCCAAATAGCAGATCACGTCGTTCAAACTTTGTTAAACTGTGTCCATAATGCTCCAGAAAATGGCAGGGGCGCTGGCTATTCCATAGTGTAATTTGTTTACCTGGAACAGTTCCTTCTATGTATTTATATTTAAATATGTCTTACTTTCCTTATCCAGTTCAACTTGCCGATATGCTTGTGCTAAATCAATTTTACTAAACTGTTTACCATTAGCAAGTCTTGAGTACAGAGAATAGAGTAGGAATCAACATCTAGCCACAGGTTAATGGTGGTCTTACAGACCCCCAAATACGTATACTCCCATCTGACTTCGGGATACATACTGATGGAGCTGCCCATCGGTATACGATACTGCGGTCAATACTCCTTGTTGTACTAAGAGGTCCAACTGTTCATCCACTGCATCTCTAATTGCATACGGCACAGGGCTTGACTTACACAATTTTGGAATAGCATTGTCAGATACGTACAGTTCGGCCAGGATACCTTTTACAATCCCCATTTCTCCATTGAAAAGGCAACCATATTTAGCTGCAATGCCTCGATTTGATCAGTCAACTGAAATATACCAAAATGTTTTAGCCTTAATCAAGGAAGCCAGTTTCACCCTATTAAAGCACCTCCAGACCCTTTTACAACCAATAGGGGCAAACAATCCGGTTTCCCCTCACTTTCTACATTTACAAGTGGCTTGTAGCAGTGCTACCGGGCAGTAAAAACTTCATCTCACAGCAATCCCTGCAGTTGATCTGATTGGACACCTGGTAAGTGTGCAGGGGCTGCTGGGGACAAGAAGGACAGCGCGAGTTTTAAAGGGAGCCCAGTTACTCAGAGGAGACAAGTTGTTTTGTGTCCGGAGTTCTGTCCGTTTTGTCTTCCCGTTCATGGCCTATGGATTAATGTTCTTGTCCTGGATTATCTCCTGTTTGTGTGTATGGACAGTCTGGGGTCTGCCTGCTGTGTGAGGACTGAATTGGATTGTTCATCAACCTTCAGAGAAGGAGCACTCCTGATGCCATCACTCTTCATCTTCAGGATATACCAGTAGGACTGTTCTTTATGTCTACTTACAGCGAGCTGATCTCTGGATTATTCAAACTCCATCATTTCACATAGGTTGCTGTTTCCTATGGGCTTTGTTATGGACTTCATCATTTCTGGTTTTTGTTATTTATTTGTTGCTTAGTTTGTGTTTATTGGATAATCGCTGGAAAGGGAACTGGGGTGGGATTGTTTTAGTTTGTGTCATTAGATTTACTTTATTATTGTTTATTAAATTAGTGAATTTTTGTTTTAATTCTGTTTGCTTTTTGTCTCTTTGAGGGAGTGTGTGTGTGAGTCGGGCCAAGGCTGGGTGTGTTCCTGGGGTCCCCACCGAAAAAATAAATAATTCACCATCAACAGGCAGTGTGAATCGCAGCTGGGTTATTCAGAATGCTACACACTTCAAAACATTCAGCTGGACCAAATCACCAAGTCGAAATGACGAATCCTCTCAGTAAGTCGCTCTGGAGAAGCTTCTTTTATCGGAGTCTCTGTTAGTCAGGATGCATTTCCTCAGGAGTATCCATTTCTTCTACATTGTTTTCTTTCTTTTTTGGGATGTCACAGTGCTGAGTTAGCGATGCTCCCTCACAGTTCCAGAGTACTCAGGTCTCATCTCTGCCCAGGGTCCATCTGTGAGGGGTTGGCAGGTTCTCTCCGTGTTTCTGTGGTTTTTCTTATGGCACTCTGGTTTTCCTCACATGTCCCCAGAGAGTCATGATTGGCTCTGTGTGTGTGTGAGATGGACGTCCTGCCCAGGGCCTTTCTTACCTTGTGCCCAGTGCTGCTGGCATAGCATTAGTAGTAAGCAGTAGTCACAGGCAGTGGTCTTCTGTGAAGCTGACATGAGTTAAGTGGCTTTAAGATCTTTATGACATTATGTTGTACTTGTTTATATTTAAAGATCATCTCATAAGGATCGTGGCCATGAAGATCATGTTTAACACATTTCTTTTATCGTATTCTTTCATTTCCTACCATTTGTTTGCTGCATCCCATTTATTTTTCTCAGTCCCATGATTCCCTGGTCACACCTGCTTGCCACATTTCCCTTCTTTGTCTTTTATTGCTCTACAGGCAGGAGGTATCAGTTCATAGTGGTTGTGTTTTGTTTTATTTTAATGCCTCAGATTGTGGACGAATAATTTTAGGGTAACATCGCATTCATCTTAAAGAAATAGCATAAAGACTTAATAAACATCAGAAACCTGTTCAGGCACACCAGGACACCAGATGAAGGTCAAGTGATCAACAAAATGTACACTGAAATATAAGAATGGGTTTAGGAAAATACTGAGATGGTCAGTAAATCAAGAATGTACCAGAAGAAAGGTGGATGTAACGTACAAAATGTACTGAAGGATGACTAAGAGAAGACTAAGAGATCAGCAGATGTCCTATAAACGAGAATGGACAGTCGTTATATGCACAGACATTACAAGGGTGGTGGAGCAACTCAAAGGTATAAGATGAACCAGAATATAATATAACAGACTTATATTTTATATAAATCATTTGGGTGTAAATCAATGAACCAACCAGATTAAATGTATGCATTGATTGACACTGTATGTAAATTCAGTAGTTTATAACATGAACCTCCATTCTTTGTTTTCTCTGACCAGGCTGTAACGGACTGATTTTGATGAACGCTCCCTCTAAGGTATTTTGCTGAGGAGTAATTAAAAGATACAATGAACAGCTTTTCTCCTGCTTGATCACTCAGTTGTCCTGTTAGAGGATGTTTCTTTCTTTAATAAGATGTTACATTTCTATCACACAAGTTCACAAGTACAATACGAATACTAACTTTACAAATGACTGATTACATAAAGAGCAGCAATAAAGACACTCGATTGTTTAAACAAAGTTGTGTGAAACTGATGACCATAACTGGAGTCCATCACTATCAGTCCATTAATTTATTGTTGAACGACAGTTAAAGGGGGAATTCACTGCTGGGACCCTGATGGTGTCACGGCCCTCTTTCTTGATTTATGTAACATGTCACATCCCACAAAGTCTTACACTACATGGCCAACTCTGCTGGCATTTCAATTAAGGAGGTGCAAAAGTTTTAGGCACTGAAAATATTTGGCCAAAACTAACAGAAAAGGCACATTTTAGGTCAAAAGAGTAAAAAGGCAGATATGTGGCTGAATGTGTGACGCTGTTTGAAAACATCTGAGATCCACAGTCACAAACAGCACCTCCTGTTCTACAGGGAGTGACAGACACGTCACACTACTGAGGATTGTGGTGGTCTGTTTAAGTCATCGTGATGTGTGGTGAGAATCTACAAAGAGCTACAAAAGAAAAAGAAAATGGAAAAAGGAAGGGAGAAGGAGAAAGAGAAAGAGAAAGAGAGGACATCATAGTGGGAGGAAAGGAACTGACTGGGACAGCAAGCAGCGACATTGATGAAGTTGAACTTAACAAGCAAAGTGAATCACAGCCAAGGAATGGACACCATGACAAGCTCACTCCGCTCACGACTTGTTACTGTTTTATTTATTCATTTTCAGTTTTTTTTTTAATATTGTTTTTTAAAAAATATACAATTTAATAAAAAGCAAGAATCCACTCATCCATCCATTATCCAACCCGCTATATCCTAACTACAGGGTCACAGGGATCTGCCGGAGCCAATCCAGCCAACACAGGGCACAAGGCAGGAAACAAACCCTGGGCAGGGCGCCAGCCCACCACAGTAAAAAGCAAGAATCAAAAGTGAAGTTAATTTAATTTAGGTTTATGCAATGACTCAAAAACAAATCTGAAAATAATAATTTAAAAAAGAGATTTGATGTTTGGTGTTCAGCCTTCTTTTTTTTTATTTAATTTGATTTTGTCTGAGAATTTTCGTTTTGCTGCTCCACTCATTTCATTAACTTGTACTGGGGATCTGTTTACCCACCAGGAGCAGCTATTGAATGAACAACAGAAAATATACGAAGCGTAGAAGATGAAATAACCTCTGACATGAAAGACGACTTTTAGGTTTAACTCTGGGACTCTTCAACAGAATGTTTCTTACTCATAATAATTACACACTCGTCTGATGTCAGAATTTGACATTTTCTTCTGAACGCACAGCCTTTGGAAAGCTGAACTCCTGAACTTCATGGCTTGTGATTTGGTTAACGATTTCCATACTTCATCTTTGTCCATTGTAAATGAGATCTGATATGAATTGACTTTCCACCCCATTAGACGTCATGACCACCATGTAAAACTGGGCCACGCCCGCCTGATCTGCAATATAAGGAGGTGCTGCTGTTGACCTGAACAGTCGTCTGAGCGTCAGCACCACCGCCATGATGAGATTCACCGCCCTGCTGGTTCTGCTGTGCCTGTGCTCGATGGCGATGGCTTCTGTGAGTTCTGACTTATGACATTTATACACAATTGTGTCTACAAAACCCTTTTTTTGCAGGTTCCCTGTTAGTAGTAATACGTCAGGGTACTTCTGTCAAACTGTCAATCAAATATAATTGATGACCTTAAGCCCCTTCCTCTAATTGGTGGATTTAAATGATGTGCCCCACCCCCTTTCCTCTGATTGGTGAATGCCAGCCTGTCCCTGCCACCTGATTGGTGGATTTGAAGGATGCAAACCCCCCCCCTAAATCTGTGAATTGGTGATGGTCACCTGCCCCCGACACCGCCTTAATCCCACCCCTCCACCTGATTGGGGTATTTAAATGATGCTGCCCGCCAAGACTCCCACCACCAGCCCCCCTCCACCTGCTTGGCCGAGGACGTGTCCAGACATGTTCCTATACCATACCCTACCGGTGTGGTTGACATGTCCAGACATGAATGGCCTGTGATGGGTGCTGCCTCTGCCTTGGCCCCCAGCCTGGTAACACCTGTTTGTTGGCTGCCCCCCCCCCCCCCTTCCCTGCCCCCTTCTGAAAGTGGGGTATAAAAAAGCGGTTCATCTTCTTCGGCTCTATCTATGATTTTAATATTATCACGAGATTAAAATATCTATCTAACCTTTGCTTTGTCATTTGTAAAATCTTTTCTCTCTAAGCCGGTTTACAGTTCCGACAGTCAAACAGCCTCATCCATTTTACAGAAAGGCACTTTTACAGCCGCGGCTGTGATTCAGGTTGAGCACAGACAGGCTCTCTCTACACACTGAGACTCTCTGAGCCGACAGGCCCTGTGCGCGCCCGTGTGATGGTCCGGTGCCTGGGCTTTGCACGTGTCTGTAGCTGGATGCTGCAACCTGTGTGAGCCCCGGCGCGCTGCTACAGGCATACGAAACGTCATAGGCCCGCAAAGTGACAGGCCCTGCTGTGTGAAACCCTGCGAGCTCGCTTGCTAACAACTGTGTGTAATCGCCCACCACCAACCCTGCCTGTTCGTGAGCGCGCATCCCGTCTGTCCATGGATTGTGCTTAGCTTCTCAAGGTAAAGCACGAGATAAATAGCTCGATATAAGCCTTTTAAAAATCACACCGAGTTAAATAATACGCATCAGTTCCCTTTTAAATTACGTTTGATACGTATAAAAAATCAGTCCTTGGCTTTATAATTATAATTTGTATAAAAAGTATATCTAAAACAAGCCCTTTTCTATCCAATACACCCCAGATTTTAATTAATCAAGTATCCTGTATTTTCAGCTGAGCTAAAGATACACATTGTGAAAGCATTGCGCTTAGCTTTCTAAAAGTTAGAATTGATACTCAGACACACCCAGAGTGAACGCAGCACGTTTGAATAACCTTGCCTTAACCAGTCCAAAGCTTTCACCAACACGGCCATTCTGGGGATAGAAAAAGACGCTTTAAACTTTAAAATACCACATCACTATTCCATGAATACGGCGGACATTTTCAGCTCCTTTCCAAAACATGTGCTGTCCGTATGGCTATGGGACCCAGAAGGGGAGATTCACATTTCAGAGGCAACAGGTGTGTCTCCTGATCAAGCCTTTTGCTGACACCAGAGATGTTCACACATAAGGTCTTTAACCTCAGGGCGTATTTTCCGGTGGGCAGCGTAAAATGTGCTTACCGATGGCCATACAGCTGCTTAAAAAAATCTACGTATTACAAAGGAGGCTTTTTAAAGAATTCTGGACTTTTCGGGGTAAGGATGTTTAGATCTTAACCTTTCTTAACATGGATGTCCAGTTAAAATGGTGGCCAAGGCACACATCTGCTAAAAGAAATCACTGTCCAAATTTAAAAAAAATTCTGTGCTTATTTCTCTATATAAATGAGACATCGTTCGGAATCTGTCCATTTCACCGATCGCCGCTCAAACCGACAAGATGCCTTTGATTAGCGGCCAAAATGGTTCGTCTTCATGATCTTCTTAGAACAATGTTTTCTATTTTTTATGGATAGGACTAAATGAAATATAATTATTGTTAATACAGGTTATTATCCAGAGAGACACAGCAATCAAGATCCCGGTAAGTCCTATTATTGACTATTATACGCGTCAAACGAGTATGATTTAAAAAACGGAGGGCTGAAGCCTTATATTTTTTTTCTTAGAGCTCTATATTCAAGCAGACTCAGAAAACGGTAAGGCCTTTTTAAAAAATTATATCTGTTTAAAACGTGCAGGTCTTAACTAAGCGCATGAAGTGCGGGCGGGCGTGCGCGCATGTGTTTGTGTGTGTTTGTGTTTATTATAAGTTGTAGCAGTTTATAGTGACATGTTTCTATCTGTCTCAACCGTTCATGAAAAGGGGATGATGAGGCTTTAATTGTGTAGGTCTTAACTAAACGCATGAACTGTGTGGGTGAATATTTGAGTATAATTACGGATATATAATGGAAAATGTGTCCGGATACAATAATAAAGGTTGTTTTAAAAATGGACGGTTGAATCCTTATATTTTTTTCCTTAGAGATCTATATTCAAGCAGACTCCGAAAACGGTAAGATATAAAAATTATATCTTTTTAAAACGTGCAGGATTTAATTAAGCGCATGAAATGCGGGTGGGTGTGCGAGCGTGTGTCTGTGTATGTGCACTCCTGTATATGTGCGCTCGTGCGTGCGCGTGTCGGAGCGCTCGAGTGTATGCGCTGAATGAAATGTAATTATTTTAATACAGAATAGTAGCCCCAAACTCCGGATAATTTTTAGACATATCAAATGTATTGTTGATTATTTGGGTAAATGAATATGATAATATGCTCATGTATTTATGAGATTATATCTTAAAACACAGGGGCTTTCAGAGCAGGATGTCTGTTTTTAAAAAGTTTTTTTCCATCTTGGTATAGGGGTGGCATGTGCCTTTTCTTAAAGAGTACTTTGATTACAAATAGCCTATAATGTGCGAGAGTGTGTCTAGCTATCATAAAAATAGAATTTCTTCTGTTTGTTTGAACCGGGCATGAAATGGTGTGACGTGGTTTAAAATGTTCATGACCGGCAACCGTGCATTTCAGTCCGGCCGGGACGTCCCTCAAAGGAAGAAAACAGCCTTTATAGGACACTACATCCCCCGGGACGCTAGATGGCAGCTCCCCTGGATGAAAATGGTTCCTCGGATTCCCGCAGGGCAGCATGGGACATGGAGTCCATCTCTTCAGCCCTGTTGGGTGCCGTGGGTGCCGCCAGGGGGAGCTCACCAAGAACCTGGGGACTTTTACGAGGGTAAAGTAAGTACTTAGTAAGTAAGTACTCCGGCTTGTAGCTGGAGGGCTGGGTTTTTAAAAGCCTGAGCTTGCCTCCAGCTGATCGGGAAAAAGACTTTAATGTACGGGACCTTGAAAAGCTAATAGAACCTGTCCAAAGCTTTTTACAGATCATCACCTCAATTAAAAAGGTAATCGAGGAATTGGGAGCGATGGCCAAGACACCTCTAAGGCATGTGGAGGAATATTTACGCCGCTGTGGATGGAGGCTTCCATAGATGACTGATTTGGCGGTACAGGTGAGCGTATCCGGTACCGTACATGAAGTCGGGATGCAGATTACAAGGGCAGCGCGAGTTTCTAGTATTGGCTGCCAAGTAATCTCACGTCCTACCGTTGATCTAGGTGTGATGACTGAATGTCCGATAGAAGGGTCGGGGCTGTCGGAGCAGCGAGATAGTGCTGGCTTGCGAGTGTTCCCGAACCTTAAGACATCAGCTCGGTCACACTTGAATCAAAATGGGTGCAGGCAGTTAAGGGTATCACTCTTATCCATAGGGAGACCCAAACTGTGAGCAAGCCCCAGAAAGAAAAGGAGAACCCGCAGGAAAGGCAGGGAGCTCCTAACATAGAGTGTATGGAGAGGACGCTCTCTGAGTGGGCGGGGAGATAGTCTGCTCCCAGCTGGGCAAAAGGCTGCGCAGGAGTTGCCGGCCTGCTTCCAGTCCTGCAGGACATTACTAAACGAGATGAGGCTATGTTATGAATGCCATAGGCCGGGCCACTTGTGGCGAAACTGTCCAGGGAGAACCGGGGAGGTTGTTAAAGGAAAACAGAAATGCCATGTCTCCCCATTCTCCTGCTCATTTTACAGGAAGAAGCCGTGGTCCGGTCAGGGCAGACAGTCCCTCCCAGGGAAGAACTACCCTAGCGGGGCTGGCCGCTTCACATTATAATGTTCGGCTGGGGGAGAAGTACTGTGATGGACGGCTGGCATTTCAGTCCGTCCGGGACGTCCCTCAAAGGAAGAAAACAGCCTTTATAGGACACTACATGCCCAGGGATGCTAGATGGCAGCTCCTCTGGATGGAAATGGTTCCTCGGATTCCTGCAGGGCACCATGGGACATGGAGTCCATCTCTTTAGCCCTGTTGGGTGCCGTGGGTGCCACCAGGGGGAGCTCACCAAGAACCTGGGGACTTTTACGATTACGCTACCCCGGAAGTACTTCAGGGTCATGAGGACGGAAGCCTGGAGTACTTCAGGGACATTTGATAAAGAAAGATGTGGTGTTGACCTGGAGAAGGAATACTTCCAGGTCATGGACTTTAAAAGGACTGTGGGAAACCCCAGCAGAGTGAGCCGAGTTGGAAGGGTGTGGAATGGAGCTGCTGGGAGTTGGAGGAGTGTATTTGTTATTGATTATTGTGTTTGATTATTGATTGGAGAATTGTGGAGAGCGCAGTGCTTTGTGCACTTTATTGAAGAAAATATTAAAAGAATGTTCTTGTGCTTTTAAACGTGTGTCCTGGACATCTGTCTGGTGGGTTCAATGGGGCACTACAGAGCGATTTATACCACAGTGCAGTCCTGTGTGTGTGTATGATACATTAATAAAAGGGTATTTTTCAAACGAAACTCTATCTATCCTATAAATTGCTGTTGCAAGCCATTTATTGGCTTAGGTATCAAATGCAGGGCTATTATAATGCCTTCAAGTGGTGAGAGGTTTACCTTGAAACTACGATCAAAGCCTTTTTCTTGAGCTGTTGCAGGCGTTGGAAGGGGATTTGTTGTTTTAAAGAGCACCTGCATTTTGTTTTCTAGACGATAACCCTTTACAACGTGAATCAGTTTCTCAAAGGGCTTCCCCTAATCTGTCCAATCGCAGTAAGTGTCATTTTAGTTTTCAGTTTATCAAAGAAACATTGGGCATACATAGCTCTAGATTTTTGTGAAAAGATGTCTTTAACTGAGAAGGTCATACTTTATTTCCAGGTCCCAGTCCCCCGGGTGTTTTAACGCAAGTGCTGGACGGTTCAGAAAATCTAGCACTCTACCAAAACTGGTAGACCCCACAAACACCGCCACCCTCTGAGAGCAGCTTTCAGCATTCTCCTGCATCCTCTGAGATCAGTTTTCATTCGAATCTCCTGCAATCTCCTCCGCTATCAATGACGACCTCTAATTCTAACTGGCGTTCAGCCCCCCGGCAGACCCCTTTGCCGACAACGCCTCACTCTGACTGCGGATCTCAGTGTAGAAATCGTTATTCACCCCAATATTCCCTTCAGCCTGACCACGAACGGAGACATCGAGAAAGACTGGTGCAGCTGACTAAACAACTTCACCGGTTACTGGATCAATTTGTAGAATTAGAGTCTCCTGTGTACAATTCCGTACCCGAAATGAGTTTACATTTGATGAATATGTATTCTTTTTACAGGGTTCTACCCCGAAATTAAAGGATAGTTTTTACATTACTTTTTTCGTTAAAATAACATTGACTTCAAATTGTTATTATATTCTGTGCTCATAAATATAACCTTTGATTAAATTTAGGTCATGCCTGAAAACAGGTCTAGCAGCAGCAGCGACAGCAGCAGCAGTGGCAGTGATACAGACAGTGAACATCCTGGAGGGCCTAAAGGTAGGAAAAGACCGTCCAGTGAAAACCTGAGACTATTAAAAGAGATGTCTGATAACCTTGAATATTCTATAAAGCCCCCTAAAGTCCCCACCCAGCCGCGATCTCAAATTTTTCAATCACCATCCCCAGTTACATATCCGACAATTTTGACATCATTAATAATTCGCTTCAAGTTCTAAATTCTGATGAAATAGCCGTAGTTAAGGCTATGCTGGAGCTTTTGAAGAATACCTCTTCTGAGGCCAGAACATCTTCAGATCCGGGGCCTTCACAACAGCCTAAAGCCCTAGACTCGAATGTAAAATCCCTACAACCTCCTACCTCAGGTCCATCAGGTACATCATGTACCTCAGGTGCAAGTAGATCCCCACTTTAGCAATTACCTGTCAATGACCCTGTATTACAACCTTCTACCTCAGGGTCCAGTAAGGTCCATCATCCGTCTTCAGGACTCGCCTGGTGATGACTTAACAGCATCAGATAATTCACCCCTACATCCTCAGACAGGAGCAGGAGTGACTAATCCGTCCGGGGCAAACTCTCCACAGCCATCCACTTCACATACAGCGAATCCTTCGTCTACAGAACCATTAGTAAGCTCCCTGCAGCCCTCTACCTCTAGAATAAATAATTTGTCTATAACGGAACATCCAGAATTTAACAATATCGAGATTAGACACCATTTCAATTTTTCTGAGGCCTACACACTTGATTCATTCGCCAAAGTTTTTAACTTACACGAGACCCTTCAGCAAATATTAGACCGTTTTGCGAGCACTTTGAATCCTAAGGATCTAGTCCAGGTAGAATTACGTGCCAATTCTCTTAATCCCAGTGTTTTTTCCCTAACCCCTGCGGGTACACTTTCCATTGAGGGGTTTTGTAACCAAATTGAATTACTTCTCCAGAGTCACGCTACTATTTTAGCCAATTCCAGTCTGACGCTAATCATTCAGGTGGGGAGGGTTCTATCTGGGGGCGGGCATCGTAGGCGTAAAGCATGTACCCTTTTCAATGATATAATTGTACAAAAGAAACGGAAGCACCTATGGATCTCCTTCAACCCGGATGATCAGTGCTGTTTTGCCAGGGGTTTGCTGGCTGTATTAAATGATAGGTTCAGAAACAACCAGAAATTGTGTGACCAAGAGGCCCGTCAACTGCACATCATGGCCGGATTATCACTGGATCAGAAAGTAATGTTTTCAGATGTTGAAAAATTTGAGAGGCTACTGGAAATTAAAATTATCGTCTGGTACAGGGAACCGAACACTAGCGCTCTATTAAAATTTGAAGTACCCCGGGGCAGAAAACCAAAGACGGCGTTCCTGTTTTTGCACAATGAGCATTATTACGGTATTTTGAATCTAAAATGATTTTTGGGATTTGACTATATCTGTGATTTCTGCTACACGGGATATTCTAGCCCATCACAACATCGCTGCGAAAATCATTGTGACGTCTGTTTATCTACAGACTGCCATTGGGTTGACGGTGAGGCTTTTCGATGCCCTGATTGCAATCGTTTTTGCCGATCAAGGTTTTGCTTCGAGCTCCACAAAACGCGTAAATTTAATGAAAAGATGCGTCAGTCTGAAAGCATCTGTGACTTCCTTACTGCTCTCTGTAACCAGAGATACAGTGTGAATGCCGAGTCAAGACCTCACAAGTGTCGACCCAAACACTGTTGCGTTTGTAGAGTTGTCATGAAAGATTCAGATGAAAATCATCAGTGTTTTATTCAAAGCTTACTTCAAAGACCGGTCCACGAAAAGTACGTGTTCTACGATTTTGAGTGCCGTCAAGATGATGGAACCCACATCCCAAATTACATCCATTGCATGCATTGGAACGGTCAATCATGGAGTCGGGCCGGTGAGGACTGTGTAGCAAAGTTCTTCCACAGATATCGACATCCGAAATACCAAGATTACACGTTCATAGCTCACAATTCTAAGGGGTATGACGGATATTTCCTGAAATATCTCGTCGAGAGCGGGCAAACTCCATTTGTTACAACTCAGGGATGTAAACTAATGTGTTTTATAGAAGAAGATTATGACTTGGGATTTATCGACTCGTTGAACTTCTTACCTATGAAATTGAGCAGTATGCCCAAAGTCATGGGGTTCCAGGCTCAAAAAGAGTACCTTCCCCATTTCTTTAACACCACTGAAAATCAAAATTACATCGGTCCGTATCCCGATCCTAAATATTACGATATTCATCACATGACGAGCAAGGAAAGAGAGGAGTTTTTGTCTTGGTACGAATCGATTAAAAGCAGTACCTTCAACTTTAGACAAGAAATGGCTTATTATTGTAGAAACGACGCGGTTATTTTGAGAACAGCTTGCATGAAATTTAGAGAGAAAGTGCTCAGGATCGGTGATATTGACCCTTTTTAGTGTATGACCCTAGCTTCTCTCTGTCTGTCCATATACAGACAAAATTGCATGCCTAATAAAGCAATTGGAATAATTCCGAGTGATAATTACAAAAGCACCCACAAAGCTTATTCTAATGCTTCTATACAATGGCTGATGTTTCTTTCCGAGAAGGAAAAATGAAACATTCGACATGCCCTGAATCACAGTGAAGTAAAGATGGGGTCCTTTTATCTAGGTGGTTACGCCGAAGTTTGAGCTTTCAGTTCGCTGGATGCTTTTATAACGGTTGTCCAGAGTGTTACGATGCGCAAGCTAAACATCCTCTCACGGGGACGTTTTATGCCTAATCGTTTAAAACGTTTGACGACAAAATGAAGACATTGTGTGAAAAATTTAATCTGGCGGTTAGAGTGCTTTGGGAACATCAGTGGGAATGCATGAAAAAAGAGGACTCGGAGCTTCAGGATTTCTTAAAGCGATTTGTGTTTCCTGAACCTATCAACCCCCATGATGCCCTGTATGGAGGGTGTACGAACGCTATCAAATTTTACCATAAGGTTCAAGGCGACGAGCAAATTCATTATTACGATTTTACAAGTCTGTATCCTTACGTCAACAAAACAAAAACCTACCCGATCGGCCATCCGACCTTTGTTTTTGAGGAGTTTGGCGAACTTAAATATTACTTTGGGCTCATTAAAATCACCATGCTAGCCCCTCGCAATTTGTATTTTCTGGTCCTCCCTTTAAGAATTTGCGGTAAATTGATGTTCACTCTGTGCCGTACATGTGCAAAAACCCAGACATCAACCGGCCTTTGCCATCACAATGATCTGGAAAGGTCTTTAACAGGAACCTGGTGCAGCGTTGAAATACTAAAGGCCTTAGATAAAGGGTACAGAGTTTTAAAAATTAATGAGATATGGCACTATGAACAGAGCACCACCGATTTATTTTCTGATTACATCAAAATTCATCTGAAAGGCAAACAGGAGGCCTCTGGTTGGTCATCGTGGGCCCAAGACGAGGCATCCCGCAAGAGCTATGTTGATGACTATTTCTGCTCAAGTAGGGGTCTCTTGTCGCTGAAGAAAAGCAGTGCTGATTTAATTTACGCTTTGGCCGAAATAGCCCTCAATACTCAAAGACCATGTACCCCTGACTTCCAGACAGTTCAAGTTGCTGAAGAAGCATCGTTGTGCCATTAAAAAACTCAGCGATAAAAAACTTACCGTTAAAAAGAAAAAGCCCTTTTAAATCAGAAAGGAGGGTTTCTCAAAGCCCTATTAAGCGCCGCCATTCCTTTCATTACTAGTTTAATAGGTTCGAGAGTATAAATATGGAATACACGCGCAAGATGTACCTGGTCCCTCAACAACAAATGGCTCAATTGCAACAGAAAGCTCCAGCTTCCAGCGACCTTTTAAGCGCTACGGAAAGTGAACTGGATAAACAAATGAAATTCATACTCGAACATAGTGATTTGAGTGCCAATGCAAAAGTAAAATTTTATACGAACGTCTTGCAAAGATACCTTAACTTTGTGAAAAAAGCGGATAAAGAAACCGAGTCTCTGACGCTATTGCTGCCTCAAAGAGGCTCCTAGTACCCCCGAAGACCGGGTGTATGACGAGATTTTAAAAAGTGCGCCGGATAAATCAAAGAAATATACCAAAATTATTTTACAGAAAATATTGTATAACCCTAATACAATCTACTGGAATGGCTTGGGAGAGTTTGTTTTTTGTGGAGAACCGTTACCCAGTACGAATATGGTCGATCTAATGTGGAACTTGACTGCCCGTCACAACATACCGTCCTATCGGAGACCTAGGGGGTGGAAAGAATTTGTCAAGGCCCTGGCCGGTTTGAACATTACAGCCTCTGCCGTGCCAAATGTCGACACAAGAGAACTTCTGGAGAGCTTCAAACCTTCTGCCCCAGATGGGGTTGCTGCCTCTACCACTGCTGCTGCCTTGGCCTCTGCTTCCGATACACCTGTTGGCAAGAAAACTAGATCTCGCAAAAAGAATGAATGGATTCCTTATTGAAATGTAATTATACTTTAGTTTAATAAAATATTACATTTGATAAGACTGCTTATTCTTTATTAAGATAATTACAGGTCATAGAACTTTGCATACAGGGGTGATCCTGAAAACCTCTAGGAGTTTTCTTAGACAAGGTGCTGACAAATTTTTGAACCATGTAATCGTTCTTGGTGACTTCATTAAAATACAGGTTCATGACCTCTTTATAAGAGCGTCCTTTTCCTCTATGATGCAGGAAAAAAATACAGTGTTGTCCGCAGACGGTGGAAAACCAGCTTTGAAGCTGCCGGGTATGGTGAATAATTTCTTTGCAGTTTCTGGTTAAAAAGCAGTATATTTCCTCAGGAAAATAGATAAAGTCTGGTGGGGCGCCGTAGGAATCGATAAATTCTCCAGTTCCGTCTTCTCTGAGGTGTATCACCAACCAGTGTTCTCCGGGTTGATTTTGATGGTGAGTATTGACGATGATCATGGATGGGAGATCCGTAAGTATTTTTTCAGGCAGTTCATCGCACGCCAACAGTCCGTAAAACAGATTTTCTATGTACGGATTACAGGACATGAGTTTGTTGATCTGCAGGTTGTTCATGCTTTTTAGTAATCATAAAGTATGTTTCTTCTCTGGTTTATTTCAATAATGTTGTCAAAGATGGCGTACACTATTAGATTACACATTATGGGCTAGGGGCTGCAGAAAGCGGATTTCAAATCTCATGTTCCCGGTTTCACCAATGAGAAATGGTCTCCGCATTCTTGATCAGGCATCAAATCAAAGGCAAACAGGGTGTATCCCTAGGAGAAGTCAGAACGGCTGATGACTAGAGGCAGGTCTTTCAAATGCTTTCCGGAGGCCAACACGAGGTTGTAATATTCTTGAGCTATGTTTTCATTAGCAAAATTGGGCTGAAAGGGTTTGGCTGGAATCTGCTCTCCGTCCAAATACAAGACCAGGAATTCCACCTGGTTATGCTTGAAATTGAAGGGGTTTCTGGCGTAATCCCCGGAAAAGGCCTCATTATCCACCATGCCTATGACCACGTACTTGGGCAGCTGTCCCAAGAACAAGTTCTCCTGATTGCTCACTCGTATCCCTGTCGGCATACTGAGAACTTTCATATTCACTCTTTCCACGGGGTACTTGGCATTGGCAGTCGTGAGGGCGTGGGGGTGCCCTAATTTCATAGCCGCTGAAACTTTAACTTTCTTGACAAAAAGAGCGACGGATAAAATGTTTACTTTGTAACGCTTGGCATCTCCGGACATCAGACAGAATTCATTTTTGCACTGCACCATTTTTATTCTGACAGCCACCCCATTTAGAATTAATTTTTCTTGAAAAAATAGGTCGGAATGAATAGGACCGAGGAGTTCTGCTGTTTTACCCTGGGCCGTATAACTGTTTGTTTTTTTGAATCCCTCATTCGCCACGTCCAAGGCTGTGTTTTCATGATTGTTGGCCATGTCTTTGTAAAAAAGACCCGCTGCAAACTGGAACTTGAGAGTTTCATTTCTGTAATTTAGAAGCCCCTCAAAAAGGGGCCTGGACGGGTAAAGGTTAGAAATCTGTGATATTAAGCGGTCTCCGAGGGTCACATCCACTTGTGAAAATAAAGTGGCTATCGGATAATTAACAAAGGCTACCTTGGCCATGGGGGCCGGATTAGTTCCATCGGCATTGACGATTTTGCATCTGACGTGCAGAAGCGTGTTATTCAGGTCCAAGTAATCCAGTAATCAGAAACTCCAGCGGAGTGACTTCAGATAGAGCTGAGAGAGGAGGTACCTCAACGTAGATGTTTTTTTCTATGCTAGTCTGAGTATAGGGTACCGTAAACAAGTCCAGTTCGGATTTCACACACGCTTGAGACATTCGATGAACAAAAGACATTTTGAGATAAAAAATGTTTTTCAATTTCTTTTTTCTGCGGCCGTGGGACTTATCCTTGTGGCAGAGAGAAGAAAATGATGTAAAAGCTGAACAGTTCGTCTTTTTAATGATCGGACCTGCGCGTGACCCGGGAGGTCTCTTACGCTTAGTTTTCCTCTTCACCATCAACCCCGAACCCCCTTGATTTTCTTCACTTCCTCGAGTCATAGCTCCTGACATGGCCCCAGCCACCACGTCTTTGACAATATTCCTAGCGGCTGATTAAATGTGTGGTTTGACAATTTCAAATCCTCTTTTCAAGAGAGGCAAAGCTCTTCTAAACAGACCTCAAAATATTCTGCCTATCCGAGAACCGTACCTCACAGGAGCCCCAGAGAACCCAGGGAGTCCGCTGCCTGCTTGGGCTTCATAATAATGCACGTAAGGGCTAGGGTCCAGGTAAGATCTCATCTCTGTATTAGTTGTGTACGCACCTCTTAGAGGGACTGAAATGTAACTTGACTATGACCTTGCCAAACTGAAATGGAACCGCTTTGTTCTGATCCGTCTTTATTTCAATGGTCAAAGTATCAAACTGAGCCTTGCTGACCGGAGCGTAGTGCGGCTTGTCATAGGTGATTGTGGGGATCTTATTCATCTCATCCTCAATATGTACGCATCTCAAGAGGGGGACGTAGCTGTTTCTGACTCTTTGGTGAGACACAATGTCGCTGCAGACGTACAAGGTATAAAACCCTGCTCTGATATCCGCGGGGTAAGGAGCGTTATTCACCAGGCCTATGGTCATGTCCAAATGAACTCCTAGAATCCTCCCCAACTGCCCCCTGACATGAAGTGTTTCATCCTTCACAGTGTTTACAACGTAGAATCTTCATTCCAGAGCGTTGTAGCGGAATCTCATGGTGTTTTGCGGGATCGGAGTACCTGACGACCCGGCCTCGACGGCTTTGGGTTCTTTCGACACAACTTCATTCATCTTGGAGGTCACTTTCTCGAGGCTAGAGTAATAGCCTGCAGGAATAGTATAAAATCAGGTTATTCGCGGGGACACCATGATAAAGTCATTATCCGGTTTGTTTAGGGTATTCCAGGTGTGCGGATACTGAATTTCGGCCAATCCAACTTCCCAGGGGCCCAGTAGTTCGATTGGGACGGTTAATTTGATGGTAAAATAGGCGATGATTATTAGGGAAAACATCCCGGGAAGAATTGCTGGGAAGAACAACGTAAAAGCTTTTCCCCTCCATTGTGAACACATAGTGAATGAAATATTGTTTTTGATTCACAGTATTTAACGTCTTGCGCGTAGCTTTCAGGGATCCAACTGTTAAACTTTTCGGGCCATCCAAGCCATTTCACCAAAATATGCTTTTTCCTATGGATATTTTTTTTCACCAAAATCTTTTCAATCCTGAAGACGTCCGTTCCTCGAATCTTTTGTAACTCTGCGTCATAAAAGGAGCCTATGATGTCTTCACCGTCATAATCTTTGAGCTTGTAGACAGGCGGATCCCTCGGGACTAGTTCAGAAAGGGTAAATACCTCGTCTGAAAATGTTTGTTCATATCCCTTGGTAAAAGGATTCCGGGATTTCGACACTCTCACTGTATCACCAACTTTGAATTTATATTTTAGGGTCCTTTTGGGTTTAGTTAGGTTGTATAAGGTTTTAAAGACTTTCCAAGAATTGGAACTATTCACCTTGGCAGGGGCCATTTTTATGCCTCTGTGATAAATAAAATAAATCCTGTAGCCCTTGCAGATAGGTCCAGGTATTCTGGGAGCTGAAATAACGCCACATTTTGGTCTTCAGAGTTCGGTTGAATGTCTCCACCACCGAAGCCTTTAATTCACTAGCGGTGGTAAAATGTTTAATCCCGTGTTTATTGAACAAGCTTTGAAATTCCCGATTGAGAAACTCTTTACCGCTATCGGTCTGAAATTTGATGGGAACTCTACCTTCCTCCAAAATTTCTTGAAAAACCCTCATTATTTCTTTACCCGTTTTGTTTTTCAGAACCCTGACCCAGGCATATTTAGAAAGAATATCTATACAAGTCAGTAGATACTTGTAACCTTGGTTATACTCGGCCAGGTTTGTCATATCCACAAGATCAATCTGCCATTGTCCGTCTATATTGGAAACATACAACTTATTCCTTTTAAAATGGATTCTGGCCGGTTTATGTATCGTGTAGCTGTATTGCCCCGATAACCAGTCAGACACGTCTTGATCCCTAATACGGTGACCCGTTTGCCAGAGAGCTCTTTTCAAGGATTCTTTACCCCCCAATGACCCCACGTTCTCAGAGTTATAATATGTTTTTTCCAAGACCTGCTACTTCGCCGGTGATAAAACAGACACTGACACCACTTAACAACTTAGAAAACATTTATTTAGTAGTCTGAATTGTTCAGACGGGTACGGCTTCAGGTTCAGAATTACCAACCAGTTCTGCCACATCAGCATATTCCAGGTCATATTCACCCCAGGGGTTCATACAACCCTCATGATTAAGGTTACGCTTACAAAACTCATTTGCCATACGGCGGGTTACAGAGTAGGAGTATTCATCCATTTCATAAAATGATTGCATTACAGTATCATAAATAGAGCTGGTATTTTCAAATTCATCCTCAGTCTTTTCAATCACTATTTGTTTTTGTGAATCGGCAGTAGAATATTATAATACCCCAGAACTTTCACAGCCAGTCGTTTCAGCCAAGACTTGTGGAAAATCTTCAGAATCTTCTGAAAACACCCTACCCGGTAGGCTCTTTCAGGTTCAAAGAGGCAGATATGTCTTCTCTGGCTGGGATGGTCTATCTCGCAGCCTTGACATTCTTTTTTCTGGTCATAGTAGACAATAATGTACAGCAGAGACGTCATCACCCGTTTAACAAGCTGCTGGGCCTTTTTCCAGGTTTCAGGCAGCACACCATCCGGGCAATCCATATCTGTCTCAGAAAGTCCGATCGACATCGGTTCCTGTGGAACTTGTCTGTTCACCCACGGCTGTCTTGGAGCTAGGTGAGAGGTATCCGTCTGATCACCAGTTGCGGAGACAGGGGAATACCTTGCTGGCCCTGGAGACTGGAATCCACTGTCTGCCTCAACGTCTCTAGCCCAGAGACCGTAATCAGGTCGTACACTAAAAAACCGTGGGTTAGATTCTTGGTGGTCCTGAATGCAATAGATCTCGCACTCCCTGTCCGACTTATAGAGCTCATAAGCTTCAGTCTTTGGAGCCTCAGGCTTTGGAACCGCAGGCGGTGCCCCTGAGGTTGTTACGGTGACCTCCGTCATTTCAGAGTTTGTAGCTGCCGATATGCGGAGAGCTTTAAAAGCTTCAACGAGTTCTGACATTACCGGTTCCTCCATCTGTGTCCGGTGGATCACAGGCTGAGTATTTATGGTAAAAGGGAGGGGCGTGGCGTAGAATAAAGGTGGGGTTTCCATTTCATCATCGCTCGATTCTAGCTATGTTTCAGACCACTTAGACCATTAGTCGTCAACCGCTTAAGCTTGCAGAATTCAGGCCTTGAATACTAAAGGCGGCGGGCAGTTTTCCTTATCGTCATCGTCTGATTCTACCCATGTTTCGCGTGACTTTGTCCGACTCTTGTCTGCCACTTCAGCTTCAAGAAACTCGGGCAACAAATATCATTTAACCTCTTTCAGCCGGTCCTTCAAATAGGCCCTGCGGATCTGACGCTTCAGAGGGGCCTTGGTCATAGTTTCCATTTCTTCACAGAGTCTTTAGATTCAAAGAAGATGATTCGCTTTTTTATACCCCACTGTCAGAAGTGGCAGGGAGGTGTGGGGGGCCAGCCCACAAACAGGTGTTGCCAGACCTGTGGGCCAAGGCTTTGAACGGGTTCTTTTCACCGGTCAGAGGCAGGTCATTCATGTCTGGACATGTCGATCGGGATGACAGGGTATGTACAGGAACATGTCTGGACTTGTCCTCGAGAGAAGGGGCAGGGAAGTGGGGGGCCAGCCACAAACAGGTGTGGCCGGCAGGGTATGGATAGGAACATGTCTGGACATGTCCTCGGCCAAACAGGTGGAGGGGGGCTGAAGGTGGGAGTCTGGGAGGGGCGCATCATTTAAATACCCCAATCTGGTGGAGGGGTGGGATTAAGGTGGAGTTGGGGGCAGGGGACAGGGTGTCCATCACCAATCCACCGACAGGGGGCGGGGTGCATCCTTCAAATCCATCAATCAAGTGAAGGGGCGGGGAAATGCTGTCATTCACCAATCCGCCAACAGGGGGTGGGACACATAATTCAAATCCACCAATCAGAGGAAAGGGGGTGGGTCTTAAGGTCCTCAATCATCTTTGATTGACAGTTTGACAGAAGTACCCTGACATATTACTACTCCTGTTTATAGTTTTCTTCCTCGTACTTTTAAACAGCAGGTTATCTGAATTCTATTTTCTAATTCCTAAAGCCTCCTCAGACTCTGATTCTTATTTTTCAGATTTCTGACTTTCCAGCTGACCCGATGGAGGAATCGCCTTCAACCATAAAAGCTGGAAGAGCTGCCCACAGGTGAGTAGAATCAGAGGATGTGCTGCTGGAGGATTTCTGTCAATTCTGTCTCTCGTCCTTCTGTCATGTGAGAGACAATCAGGGGATTCATCACCAACAATCCCATCCATCCATTTTCCAACCCGCTGAATCCGAACACAGGGCCACGGGGGTCTGCTGGAGCCAATCCCAGCCAACACAGGGCACAAGGCAGGAAACAATCCCGGGCAGGGTGCCAACCCACCGCAGGACACACACAAACACACCCACACACCAAGCACACACTAGGGCCAATTTAGAATCGCCAATCCACCTAACCTGCATGTCTTTGGACTGTGGGAGGAAACCGGAGCCCCCGGAGGAAACCCACGCAGACACGGGGAGAACATGCAAACTCCACGCAGGGAGGACCCGGGAATCGAACCCAGGTCCCCAGATCTCCCAACTGCGAGGCAGCAGCGCTACCCACTGCGCCACCGTGCCGCCCCACCAACAATTTCATCTCTTAAATCTCTACTGTAAATTAAAATAAACTAAAATATATTTTATCAATAGAAGCTAAGGTAGTGGCTTTAGAACAAGTGTGCCATCAAATGCCTGACAAAACACAGGAGTTCTAAATCTCGACAGTTAAAGCTGAATTCTGGTCTTTGCTGAAGAAACTCGTTTAGTTTCAGTCGCATGTAAATTACACAAAGAGTTTAGAGCTGCAAGTCCTGGACGTTACCTTGTGCTCAGTTTATGAGAGTCGGAATTGTATGTCACAGTCTTCATCGTTAAACATAATTATAATGAAATTCTCATCAATTCCTATGTAACCAGTGGGGGGTGCCACCAATCCCTAAACCCGAGACGAAGTAACGTCTATCCTAGCCACAGGTTCAAATAGTGGATATTTTTAATCTAATAAGCACTAAACACAATGAAACTCAGCCAACACCAAACAAACAGTAAACCTTCTCCTCTCCTTCGTCCTCCAGCTGAGTGTTACCCACAGGGTTTCATGGGAAGTGCAGCCTTGTCAGGGTCAGAGTTGGGAGGCGGTGGGCTCCTTTTATACTGGACCCAGCACAGCTTCTCATTACCCAGCATGACTTGGGGGGAGTTCTTCAGAGTTGTTTAGGATCCTGGGTGGTCCTCCACTGACAGTGCGGCCTTACGGTACCTGGGGACCCCAAGAGGGATGAACTTCTAGAATCCACTTCCCCCTTCACTTTTAATCAGATTTATTTAAAATCTTTCATTTTTGCTTAGCAGTAGATGAAGCTAAAAGGCACTTCATTGTAAAAAGTGGTGTTAGGACTTTACTGCTCTGCTTTTTTGAATTTGCATGTTTAGATTTTTATTACCAGTTTATGACCCAAGCGCCGGCTCTTAAGTTTTTTTCCTTTGTCTGTTCCTTTATTTGTTAGATTCTGACTGTATTTCCAGCCATGTTTACATTTAATTATAGAAATCATTTTAGAAAAATGCTCCTATTATTTTCATCCAAATGTTCTTCATCTCCTAAAGACATGAATTCTTTTTTATCTAATCTTGACCTACTTCAAATCACAAAGCAAACAGATTCTTCACTTGATACCACAATTCCTCCAAAATAGTCACATTTAGTCCCACCCTGCCGTGAATAAGAGCAAACGCCCTGAACGAATTCTGTCTAAACATTGAGGAGCATTTGGAGAGCAGACATCCAGCCGTGAACTTCAGATGCTTCACTCGTCCACTGTCAGCTCTCACCACCATCTGGTCTGAACATGAGGTCACTTTACTGCTGACACATGGCAGGGGTCTTACATCGTCATGATTGTTGTCCTGGCCCAACTGAGTCAGCAGGTAGACCTCTTCTCTTCTCTATAAGTCGTTTCATTATTGTTAAAAATGAGTCTTGACGTGGCCAAGTAACAATGAGATTTAATGATGAAGTGAGCCTTGTGTGCCCACACAGTCATAAGAGGGGCTCAGCACACTGGCCTGTGGAGTGCCAGTACTGGGGGGTCAGCTTGGAGGATGTGACGCTGCCATTCACATATGCTGAGGTCTGTTGGTTAGGAAGTCCAAAACCCAACTACAGTGGCACTGAGTCCTAAATTGAGGAGTTTGGTCATCAGGTCTGCCCGTCCAGCAGAATTAAATGCTGAGCTGTGGTCAGTAAACACGACTCTGACAGAACAGCAGGGCTTTGGACTTCAATCCCAGTACTGACATGTTGTGTCACTTCACCTGCCGGTGCTCCACGTGGAAATACAAAAGAAATGAAACAAATTGGATCTTAAATGTTGAAAGTCGCCTTTGATAAATGAGTGAGCCAAACAATAAGTTTAGAGGAGACTTGTGTTCATACCGAGATGACACAGATGATTGTCAGCATTTGATAAGAGATGTGCGCTCGATGTCCTGATTTGTTCTGATGTGAGGACCCCCTGATCAGGCCCTCCTCGGGGTCTCCAAGGTGTTTTAGTGTCTTCTAACTGTGAACATTTCAGGAGCTGCTTGAACCTTTAAAATGCCTTCCCCTTTGTTTTCTTTATCAGGAGCCCTGGTGGTCTCTTACAAGTAACTATTCTTGTCTCCAGTCGTCTTTCTTCACATCCTCTGTGTCCGTGTTTGTGTTAATATAAACTGTTTCTGTCTCAGCCCCTTTGTGTGTCTCTTTGACTTTCTCCTTTTGTTAAATACGTGTATATACAGTATACAGTACAGTGGTCCGGAGCAGAGGGGGTCTCAGAGCAGGTCTTGAGCTTTGAAGGGGTTTTTAAGTTTGGATTTAATGGCTGTTTTGGTGTTCAATCCACTGTTATAAGGTTGGTGTTTGGTTATATGTGAATTTCTCACGTTGCTGTCGTTAACTTTACAAAAATAAAAAGATAATCATGCAAAAAAAAATCTAATTTTTCCAGTTGAAAGTTCAGTGCCATCACCAAGCCTTTAACATACTTTTTGAGAATTAGAGGACCGCTGAATAGCTGAAGTTCATAAAGTGTGTGTGTGTGGACAGCCGTGGAGTTGAGGGCACTGAAATAGACAGCCTGAGCCTCCATACTGTGATGGGCATAGCAAGACGGTAAGTGGGGTCTGATGGAAGGAGGCTTTAATGGCAGCCTGCCCTCTAAATGGTGTTGACACGCAGAGGAGCCTTTAGCACGAGGTGGCAGAACTCTGTGATGGACAATTTTAATTTTGTTTAGATAAGGAGCAGGCTGTGAAATGTGGTGAATTATGTGGTGAGAACAAAAATGTGATTAGTTACTGTGCCAGCGATCACACAACTAGAAATCATCTTCTCATGGGACAGAGGAGACAGACAGGGATGGAAATGCACTGCTAATTTGTCATCTACGTTTAATCCTTACAGCGGACACATGAGAGTAGCAAGAGAAGTAGGACAACCAGGAGTAATAGGATCAGCAGAAGAAAGAGGACCATACGGAAGATACAGACTATGATCTTTCAGGACTTGGTAAATTGGTAAGCTTATGTGAGCTAAAGAGCAAATGTTTGGCTTTAAGGAGGGCTGATTAGATTAGATAAGATTAATTTATTTGCCCCAAGGGGAAATTATAATTTTATAGAACCTCAACAATATATATACACTCACAGACACACATTCACAAGCCACTTTATTAGGTACACCTGTTCACTGTTTGTTAGCTCAAATTTTTTATCAGCCAATCATATGGCAGCAACTCCATTAATTTCGGCCTGTAGACATTGTAAAGACGACCTGCTGAAGTTCAAACTGAGCACCAGAATGAGTGACTGAAGTGACTTTGAACGTGTCCTGGTTGTTGATGCTACACCAGCTGGTCTGAGTATTTCAGAAACTGCTGATCTACTGGGATTGTCACACACAGCCATCTGTAGGGTTTATAGAGAATGGCCCAAAAAGCAGAAAATATCCAGTGAGCGGCAGTTCTATGGGAAAAAATGTCTTATTGGTGCCAGTAGTGAGAGGAGAATGTCCAGACTGATTTGAGCTGAAAGAAAGGCAACAGGAACTCACATAAACACTCATTACAAGTGAGGTAGGACCACACTGAGTGCCATTCCTGTCAGCTAAGAACAGAAAACTGATGCTACAATTCGCATAAGTTCACCAAAATTGGATAATAGAAGATTATAAGAATGTCATCTGATCTGATGAGTCTCGATTTCTTCTGTGATATTTGGATAGTAAGGATCAGAATTTTTTCGTCAACAACATGAAAGGTGGGATCCATCCTGCCTTGTATCACCCATTCAGGCTGCTGCTGCTGCTGGTGATGGTGTGGAGGATATTTTCTTGCTGACCATGTCCATCCCTTTATTACCATAGTGTCCCCATGTTCTGCAGCAGGATAATGCACCATGTCACAAAGCTCAGATCATCACAAACTATTTCATTGAACATGGCAACGAGTTCACTGGACTCAAATGGCCACCACAATCATCAGATCTCAATCTAGTAGAGCACCTTTGGGATATGTTAGAAAGGGAGATTTGCATCTTGGATGTTCAACTGACAAAAGTGAACTGCTATTGTGTCAATACAGAGCAAAATCCCTGAGGAGTATTTCCTTCACCTTGTTGAATCTACGGCATTAAGAATTCCTGCAGTTCTGAAGGCTAAAAGGAGTAAACCTGTTACTAGCAAGGTGTACTTAATAAAGTGGCCAGTGAACGTGTATATGTATATATAAAAAGACATATAATACATATATAAAACACATATATATATAAAGACATATAAAGAGATCTTGATTGGATAACAGAGAGCTGCTGCTGTCAATAACAGGGTTCATGGTGCCAATAACTTGTGTTGAGAATATTTGAGAATCCCACAGGTGTGACGTGAGGTGACGTGGAGATGGAGTTTCATTATTGAAAACTTGCCTGTACTTTCGTTGTAATATCAATACAAGTCCTGTTTAAATTTAGTCTGACATAAGGTGAGTCCTTGTTTAGGACTGTAATGTTACCCCACACCTGTATTTGACTCCTCCACCAGCTGTTTGGTCAGACGCTGCTCAAGGCCTTCACTCTCCTCACTTTCTATTAATTCACGAGGTCACAGAGCATCAAAAAAGTCATCTATGAAAGTTCAAGGTCTCTGATTTCTTGTACTCATTTGACCAGATGTCTCCTTCGCTTGTAGGCCAAAAGGACCAAACCAGACCAATCAGTACCAAGAAAGAAGAAGTCAAAGAATGTCTATTAGTTTAAAATAAAACCAAACACATTGCAGCAAACTAGCTGGCTCCTTGTCCACTTGTCTGATTGTCCATCTTTGATTGTCTACTTGATTTCTGTTGTCTTTGGTGACCTTCACAAGAGCAGACTTGGTGCTGTGAAAAGCTCTGAGCCTGACTGGAGGGACTCCATTAGATTATCATTACCAAGTAAAGACAGCAGCTGTGAAAAAACAAACTTTTAAAGAATTTAGAGAGGAATCACAATTTAGAGATGAGACAGAAAGAAACTCGGGTCAAGTCCATGTTTTTAACCTCAGGCTGACCACTGCATGTTTAAAGGATGAAGGGACAGTAGCAATGGCAGGTCAACAATAACCTCAAAAGTCTCTCTGAAGAGACGAGCTGGAAGAGGGGAGAATGTGGGCTTCATAGTGGACACAGTTTGGGCAAGAAAGGGAAGACAAACAGAGTCAGACAACAAAGGAACTGAGGCAGGTGGTGTGAGAGAAGATCTCATCTCATCAGTTTTATCAGTAAAAATTCAAAAACTCCTCACATGTATGAGTGCCTACAGTACAGCTAAGTGTGTCGGAGTACGGAGTGTAACTTATTGTGCTGAACAGAACTCTAGACATCTGATCATTGGTAGAAATATCACACAAGGGTTTTGTCTC
Source organism: Erpetoichthys calabaricus (assembly GCF_900747795.2). Lineage (NCBI taxonomy): Eukaryota > Metazoa > Chordata > Cladistia > Polypteriformes > Polypteridae > Erpetoichthys > Erpetoichthys calabaricus. The sequence continues at coordinate 328,959,938 of NC_041397.2, forward strand.
GGCTAATTTGACAGGCCGCTGGAATTCAGACAGACGGGTTTTCAGAATCTCCTAAGATGTCTGTCATTTATCTTTTTCCATCTACGCTCTGTTTTCCTGCACTTCATTCTAAGAGTCTGCATGGAGTCGTTAAACCAGGGATGGCCTTTAGATATGGAGGGTCTGATTTTCACAAGAGCAACAGAATCAAGTGTGGATCTGCATGTAGAATTACGTGCACAGAGTAACCGATTGTGTGGCACAGAACTAACAACAGAAGAATTTACAGAAATATCAGAACAAATATATTTAGTGTAGGAGTTTATACCATGAAGGCTGCTTCTTGAGACCCCAGGAATGACAATTTGAGAAGGTGCCACAGTACTGAGTATGACTGGCATTTTCTCATCATCACTGACAAAGAAACCAAATGATAAAATAAGATCAAGCATATGACCTGAACGTGAGTAGGACCATTAACAGACTGAACAAGATTAAGAGAATCGAGCAATTGAATAAACCTGGTAATGAACAGTTTTAAAGTACAAGAAACATGAATGTTCAAATCACCTACGATATGTATTTTATCAGATATAAACTTGACCAGTGACAAAGAAAACAGAAAATCTCCTAATAAAATCTTTACATCATTTAGGAGGTCCGTATACAAGAGTGACAAGCACTGCACCTCTTAATTCAGCTTTTCACAATTGTCTCTCAAAAGTTAATTAAGTTTTAGCGAGAAGTGTGTAATATTTATGAACATTTTTAAACACAATGGACATTCCGTCCCCCACTACTTTGGTGTGTTAACAAAGCATACAGTCAACTGGTGAAAGTTCTAACAGGGGTCTTGACTTACTAAAGTCTAGCCAGGTCTCTGTTAAAAATAAAAAGTCCAATCCAGGAGGCACAATAACATCATTTTAATTAAAAGTCTTGTCTTGTCACGCATGTGCTTGTGAGGCTATCAAATATCACATACCGCTCACAAAAATTACTTCAATTCTACTACCAGCCACAAAAAGGGATTGGCGTAGTCGTCAAGATTCAAATGCTGTTGATGTGGCGTACAAGTGGACCTCATTCAGTGCAAATCACTAGCAACGAGCAAATTGAGTTCTGTGACAACAGCAACAACTGAGCAGACAATTGAGATGTCAGTAAAGATGAGCAAATCATTTAAAGTCAGTGGAGATAAACAAGGCTGGCACAGTGAAGGATAAAAATCAGTCAGCAGGACACAAAATGGTCACAAAACAAACAGCAAGACATGGGGATTGTGTGCAGTGTCACAGAATGTCACTTATTAATTATAAAGATGTCACAAATGAGGTAATTAGGTAACTCTGTCAGCCATTAATCAGTCAGACGTTTGGAGGAGGTAAACAGAAGCAGATCAGTGAGGATGAGCGGACCTGACTGTGCAACATGTAACTGTGGAGAGAATGGCGAATATGTGTTGTAATAGCAAACTGGAGGAGCTCACCCAGGTGTCCATCACAGAGGTCATAAATACCAGTAGAGGGAGATTTTGGTGGTGTGGTGGACGACCGGGGCCCTTGCTCAGCTGCTTCACCCCTATAATGGAAGGACTGGGGGAGAGAGCATATTCGGGGCATTACCTCTTCCAGAATGCTAGAGGGCAACCCATCTGACTCGCAGCAGGCTCTCGAGTTTGGAGCATGGAAGCTGAAGCCTGCTGGGGCCTGTGGTCACCATCAGGGGGTGCCTGGATGATCTCTGAGCCCTTGGTTGAAGGTCATGGAGCACCTGGAGCACTTCTGTGTGCCCTATAAAAGGGGCCGCCTCACTCCATTCAGGGAACCAGAGTCGGGTGGAAGAGGACGGAGTTTGTCAGGAGGAGGGGAGGCTGACAGAGAGAGAGAGATGGAAAAAGAAAGAAGAGAATTGTGCTTTTGTGTTGTCCTTTGAACTGTGCTGTACAGGTGGGAAATGGGGGAAGGTGTTTCCCACAAGAAAACAGGAAAAAATAAAAGCAGGTGTGTTGCACTTGTGTCCTGCGTCTGTCTGTGTCGGGTTTGGGCCGTGGGAACACCCTCTTGTGGCCACAGTGGTCAATAGTCACATGTTAGCCCAATGTAAAAACTGCACACCATCCATGGGCATGAAGGCCAAGGCTGAGGTGGTAGACGAGGATGAGGAGTCCTAGCAGGGCACTTCTAAACTAACCCTCAGAAAGAGGGAATAGCAGGGGATTTAATTAATAGCAGCACTGGCACTCAGGTTACAGTGCATCAGATCCTGGCCAAAGTGCCAGTGCACCCATTTATCATAAGAAGAGCACATGCAGCAGGTGCTAAAACAAGAAGGAATGACTTTCAAACACAAAATCCAGATTAATGGCGACAGTATGTTGAAAGGGACGCCACAAAGAGAGCTGGCAGATTGAAATGTCGTGGAATGACAATCACTGTTTACCTGAAGTGGGCTCTGCACATCCTCACCATAATCAAGATGGCTCATTAACTCCTTCACTTCTTCAGATTTCTCTGGAGAAGCCGGATTTCTCCATTTACAACCAACAACTTGTACAGGTGCCCAGTGGAGTCCATCCTCAGTGGCTGCTTATTATCCTGGTATGGCACCTGCTCAGCCCTGAGCCAGTGGGCACTACAGAGGATGGTGAAGTGGGTACAAAATATTGACAACCACAGCTGCCTGTTGTTCAGGACATAAGAGGAAGGCACACAGTTGTATTGTAGACGTCAGCCATTGTGCACAGTCTCTGCTCTCCCACCTCAGCTCTGTTAGATGGTACAGGACCATCAGCACTGGCAGCAAGTTCAGGGACAGGCGACTTACCATTTTCTCATACTTACAGGTGTTGAATTCACTGTCTGTTGTTTGTACTCTTTTTATCTCCTCATTAATTTTATAAGATTACTGTGATTCAGAACAATTCAGCATACAAATATCTCATTTCAAATTCAGCTGTAACACCATCGCCATGCTGTCTGGAGAGCCGTACAGTAAGTCAGATAACCCAACATGCAGTCGTCACTTGAAGATACTGAAGCATCCAAAGGGCTAACAGACACTCGACATTCTTAAGTAAGGACAACGTGAATACATTTTCATAAATTCTAAAGAAGCTTTTAGCAGTTCCTCAGATGGTAGCTTTGATTTCTTCTAATTTTAGGTAGAACAGGGCCTCCTTTTCCCACTTTTCAATTATGGGTAGATTTGGATTTTTCATGCTGAATAAGATAAAATGACGAGTGAGTAGTCTAGTGTAAAACATCATAGAAGCTTTTCTCCTATACAAGGAATTCTACTCCAAACAGGCCTGTAAGTAATTAGGAGTCATGGTGATTCTAAATCTGTCTGACAGACAAAAAAACATGTTTTGTTATTATGGCCTAAAGACAGTCCTGAAACATGTTGTAGTGCCTGAGCCGAGTGCCAATATGGAGTCTTTATGTGGCTCTTTTAGGAAGCTGTCCTTATAAGGACCACTCACTGTTGTCACACTAAGGAGAATTCAATTGGCAGGCTTGTTGTTTTTACAGGTTTCCCTGCTGCTGGCTCTGAAGACGCTCATTTAAATGAAGGAATGTCAGCTCATGGTGTGGAGACTCATCTCCAGACTGATGTAACTTGTCAGCACTGATACACGGCCCTCCTTCAAAGCTGCAGTCGACAACATCCTGAAACCGTGCATTAACTCTTCAAAATGGTGAGTTTGTCTTCATTTCCATTACGATTGTACAAGATTTGATACCATTGATCACAATATTCTTATAAATCGCCTTAGTCAGTAGGTTGGCCTCTCTGGCAGTGCCTTAAATTGTTTTGAATTTTACTTAGCAGATATAAAATTCTTTGTTAGTTTTATTATTATACTTCAAAGACACCTGATATTCTATATGGTGCTCCTCAAGGAACTATGAGAAAGGAGAAATCTTAGTGATTGGCAAAAATGGATATAATGAGGATCTTAGAAATAAACTTGATCCATTAGGCTTAAAAGTCAAGAGAGAGGTAAAGAATTTAGGGGTAACTATTGACTCGGACCTAAAATTTAAATCACATATTAATCAGATCACCTGGGGCCTCATACATAACGCCGGGGCGTAGAATTCACACTAAAACATGGTGTATGGAAATGTGCATAAGCACAAAAAAATCCAGATGCATGAATCTGTACGTACGCCAACTTCCACGTTCTTCTGCTACATAAATCCCGGTCAGCGTGAAAAGTAACACACGTACACGCGTCTGCTGCAACTCCCCAACTCCTCCCAGAATTACGCCTCTTTGAATATGCAAATCAATATAAATAGCCCTTAAGCTCAGCATTGTGTGAAAGGAGAATGGCAAAAGCACGAGGGAAAATAGAATTTCAGCAAATACCAAGTGGAGGCAAAGAAAAATGTACTATTTATTGGTGTAAACAGTGGTATAATCAATAAAAGGAAGGTGATCAAGTGACACAGTGTTGGAGAAACTCGAAAGCTCAAGTTCACAAAGTTGCACAGTGCCTGAAATAAAAAAGAAGTTGTCAGATATCAAAGTCACCGTGAAAAGGAGAGTCGTAGCCCACCGTCTGAGTGTCATATGAAAGCTTATTAGGGTACAGAGAAAAGAAAAAAAAATTGGGACACGGTGGGAAAAAAGCTTGAAATGTCAACTTTAATCTCAAATTTTCCACTTTAATCACGTAGTTTATTTTATCATTAAAATAGAACATCATAAACTTCATCTTACAATTGTTTAATTTACTAGTTTCTCAAATCCCATCGTAACTAAAGTAGCATACTAAATGTTTTGAATTGCATGTGTTCTTCTTTGTGCTTTATGTGTGTGAATCACTACGTGCTTCTTAAACGGGCTTTCTCTTCCTCCGACAGGAACAGAATCCATTATTGATATTACAGCTCTCTGAATAATTAAAATACTGAGATGTATACTTGATATAATTTTCATTATGATAAGAGTTAAAGCATGTTATTAAACATGGGAACACGGTAGCCAAGTGATAATGACGAGCTGGCGCCCTGTCCACAGATTGTTCCTGCCTCCCATAAGATGCTTGCTGCACCGTGCGTGACCTTCGATGAAATAATTTATTTCAGCAGTACTGTCTCTTTCAAACATATTAACCCCCAATTCCTGTCCTTTCTTTTCTTTCTCCAAGTACCCAATCGCCACACAATCAGCTCTGTAATAGACGTTAAGCCATCTGTAAGCTTAGAACTCTGATTCTTCAAAACTTTTAAGGAAAATTGAAATTTCTTTGTAGTACATGTTTAATTATTCTATCCATCTATCCATCCAGTGTCATGCCATCCCCAGCGCGAGGCAGGAAAAATCCCTGAACGAGGCACCAGCTCCTTGCTAGCACTGCGACACCGTGTCCTCACATATTTAATTATTAACAATATAGACTATTTGAATGATGTTAACATTTTATCTGTATAATGTTTTGCTGCATTTCATCTTAAAAATGATATCGTCATCATATGTAAATACACGCTTTATAAAGTGGCTCAGGTTGTATAATATTATAACTGTATCACAAGTTTACAGTTTGTTCTTCTTTGATTGTTCTTATAAGTCCAAACAGTTCTACAAGGAGCACTTCATGGACTGATTGAGACGTTTAGAGTTCTTGGGATGAAACTGTTTCTGAACCCCGAGGTCTGTACAGGAAAGGCTCTGAAGCGTTTGCTGTGTGAGAGCAGTTCAAGAGACAGCATGGCTGAGGCAGCGTGTGATTGATGCTGTATCCCGATAATTCTCTTTCCGATTAGCTGCTGTAGAGCTGTGATTCCACACTCAGATACAGTGATATAAATACTCCGAGTGGTGCAGTGAGAGTAATATGGAAAAAGATGATCCGCTGTGGCAACCCCTAACGGGAGCAGCTGAAAGAAGAAGAAGGAGGTGCAGTGAGAGTAACAACGCTAAAGCAGCTATGGTATTTGGAATAGTTTGGCCATTCTGTGGACCATTATATTGTTACAGGTTAATTATAATCAGATGCCTTAAACTAATAAACAATATGCAGTTAATTTCAGTGTATATGATAAAGCTGCGTCAGGGATGTTCATCTAAAAAAGAAAGGGAAACCACACTGGAACAAAAGAACTGCTTTGACGCTGTGCCGCCAGTTTGCAAAACCGAGCTGAGAACATACGTACGGCAAGCATTTAGCTGGCATGAAACTGTGTGTGGCTTTTGGTTTGGTTTTATACATCATGATTTGAGCGTGGAAACGGGAATATGCAACATTTTCTTGCATACACACCATTTATACTTGAGGCCCCAGGTGTTTTACTGCTATACTGTACTGTATTTAAATTCATCTTATGAAACACTTTTGACTTTTTCTCCACCTTTACCCCATGAGTAATATGGAGCGTGAATTTCAGTAGATTCTCTCATTCACACCTGTTAAAGTATCGATACGTGTGACTATTTGATTGTTTTTTATTTTCTGGTTTCATGTTCATTTTTGAGTATTTAGGATTTTATTTAATGTCTCTTGCTCAGATTATTTTTGTATAGTTTTCAAATGAGATAATTTTTTACTTTCTCGTATATGAAGTATAGACAAAGTATAGTAATCATTAAAAAATTCAAACTTGAGATTTTGATGAATCTTGACATTTTAGACTTCCCTAAGTCAGAAAATACTGTATTTTGGAATTATGTCTCTGTGTGTGTAAACACAATAACTCAAAATGCAACAAGATAGATGGATGAAATTAAGCATGTGATTGTTCCACCAAAATTGTAGACCTGTATTAACTTTTGGGCCAAATCCATCAACCAATAGTAGTACTTTACCTGAACATATACTCAGTTTTTTTTATTCATGCATCTGCAGGTTATGATTTATTCAACTTTACTTTTATAGTAATTGTTAAACATATTAATGTGATTTGATTTGTTGTTGAAGGTTCTTTAATGTACATAATATAAATAATAATAATAATTAATAATAATATAATCACTGTCTTGTGGTTTACTCCTTAGATGTCCATCCCCATATTTGAGTATACGAGAAAGTTGAGGGGAGAGGTAGGGTGGTGGTCAACCGCCACACATTTTTTTCATTATTATAATCTTTTTGTTCTCAGATAGATAGATAGATAGATAGATAGATAGATAGATAGATAGATAGATAGATAGATAGATAGATAGATAGATAGATAGATAGATAGATAGATAGATAGATAGATAGATAGATAGATAGATAGATAGATAGATACTTTATTAATCCCAAGGGGAAATTCCCATACCCCAGCAGCAACATACTGATAATAACAATATTAAATTAAAGATTGATAATAATGCAGGTAAAAACAGACAATAATTTTGTATAATGTTAACGTTTACCCCCCTCGGGGTGGAATTGAAGAGTCGCATAGTTTGGGGGAGGAACGATCTTCTCAGTCTGTCAGTGGAGCAGGACGGTGACAGCAGTCTGTCACTGAAGTTGCTCTTCTGTCTGGAGATGATCCTGTTCAGTGGATGCAGTGCCTTCCTCACCAGTTTGTCCAGGCGTGAGGCGTCCTTCTTCTTAATGCTGCCTCCCCAGCACACCACCGCGTAGAAGAGGCGCTCGCCACAACCGTCTGATAGAACATCTGCAGCATCTTATTGCAGATGTTGAAGGACGCCAGCCTTCTAAGGAAGTATAACCGGCTCTGTCCTTTCTTACACAGAGCATCAGTATTGGCAGTCCAGTCTAATTTATCATCCAGCTGCACTCCCAGGTATTTATAGGTCTGCACCATCTGCACACAGTCACCACTGATGATCATGAGGTCCATGAGGGGTCTGGGACTCCTAAAATCCACCACCAGCTCCTTGGTTTTGCTGGTGTTCAGGTGTAGGTGGTTTGAGTCGCACCATTTAACAAAGTCCTTGATTAGGTCCCTATACTCCTCCTCCTGCCCACTCCTGACGCAGCCCACAATCAGTGAACTTTTGCACGTGGCAGGACTCTGAGTTGTATTGGAAGTCTGATGTATATAGGCTGAACAGGACAGGAGAAAGTACAGTCCCCTGCGGCGCTCCTGTGCTGCTGACCACAATGTCAGACCTGCAGTTCCGAGACACACATACTGAGGTTTGTCTGTAAGATAGCCCACGATCCACGCCACCAGGTATGAATCTACTCCCATCTTTGTCAGCTTGTCACTAAGGAGCAGAGGTTGGATTGTGTTGAAGGCGCTAGAGAAGTCTAGAAACATAATTCTTACAGCACTACTGCCTCTGTCCAAGTGGGAGATGGATCGGTGTAACATATAGATGATGGCATCCTCTGCTCCCACATTCCCCTGATATGCAAACTGCAGAGGGTCGAGGGAGTGTTGAACCTGTGGCCTCAGGTGGTGAAGCAGCAGCCTCTCCATGGTCTTCATCACATGTGATGTCAGAGCAACAGGCCGGAAGTCATTCAGCTCACTAGGACGTGATACCTTGGGACTGGGGTGATGCAAGATGTTTTCCAAAGCCTCGGGACTCTCCCTGTTCCAGGCTCAGGTTGAAGATGCGCT